>NW_027170064.1:0-175000 GCF_036898095.1 Palaemon carinicauda | reverse complement strand
TTGAAGGAAACAAGTACGTCTTTGAAGGAAACAAGTACGTCTTTGAAGGAAACAAGTACGTCTTTGAAGGAAACAAGTACGTCTTTGAAGGAAACAAGTACGTCTTTGAAGGAAACAAGTACGTCTTTGAAGGAAACAAGTACGTCTTTGAAGGAAACAAGTACATCTTTGAAGGAAACAAGTACGTCTTTTAAGGAAACAAGTACGTCTTTGAAGGAAACAAGTACGTCTTTGAAGGAAACAAGTACGTCTTTGAAGGAAACAAGTACATCTTTGAAGGAAACAAGTACGTCTTTGAAGGAAACAAGTACATCTTTGAAGGAAACAAGTACGTCTTTGAAGGAAACAAGTACATCTTTGAAGGAAACAAGTACATCTTTGAAGGAAACAAGTACATCTTTGAAGGAAACAAGTACATCTTTGAAGGAAACAAGTACATCTTTGAAGGAAACAAGTACATCTTTGAAGGAAACAAGTACATCTTTGAAGGAAACAAGTACATCTTTGAAGGAAACAAGTACATCTTTGAAGGAAACAAGTACATCTTTGAAGGAAACAAGTACATCTTTGAAGGAAACAAGTACATCTTTGAAGGAAACAAGTACATCTTTGAAGGAAACAAGTACATCTTTGAAGGAAACAAGTACATCTTTGAAGGAAACAAGTACATCTTTGAAGGAAACAAGTACATCTTTGAAGGAAACAAGTACATCTTTGAAGGAAACAAGTACATCTTTGAAGGAAACAAGTACATCTTTGAAGGAAACAAGTACGTCTTTGAAGGAAACAAGTACATCTTTGAAGGAAACAAGTACGTCTTTGAAGGAAACAAGTACGTCTTTGAAGGAAACAAGTACATCTTTGAAGGAAACAAGTACGTCTTTGAAGGAAACAAGTACGTCTTTTAAGGAAACAAGTACATCTTTGAAGGAAACAAGTACGTCTTTGAAGGAAACAAGTACGTCTTTGAAGGAAACAAGTACATCTTTGAAGGAAACAAGTACGTCTTTGAAGGAAACAAGTACATCTTTGAAGGAAACAAGTACATCTTTGAAGGAAACAAGTACGTCTTTGAAGGAAACAAGTACATCTTTTAAGGAAACAAGTACATCTTTGAAGGAAACAAGTACATCTTTGAAGGAAACAAGTACATCTTTGAAGGAAACAAGTACGTCTTTGAAGGAAACAAGTACATCTTTGAAGGAAACAAGTACATCTTTGAAGGAAACAAGTACGTCTTTGAAGGAAACAAGTACATCTTTTAAGGAAACAAGTACATCTTTGAAGGAAACAAGTACATCTTTTAAGGAAACAAGTACATCTTTGAAGGAAACAAGTACATCTTTGAAGGAAACAAGTACATCTTTGAAGGAAACAAGTACGTCTTTGAAGGAAACAAGTACATCTTTGAAGGAAACAAGTACATCTTTGAAGGAAACAAGTACGTCTTTGAAGGAAACAAGTACATCTTTGAAGGAAACAAGTACATCTTTGAAGGAAACAAGTACGTCTTTGAAGGAAACAAGTACATCTTTTAAGGAAACAAGTACATCTTTGAAGGAAACAAGTACGTCTTTGAAGGAAACAAGTACATCTTTTAAGGAAACAAGTACATCTTTGAAGGAAACAAGTACATCTTTGAAGGAAACAAGTACGTCTTTGAAGGAAACAAGTACGTCTTTGAAGGAAACAAGTACATCTTTTAAGGAAACAAGTACATCTTTGAAGGAAACAAGTACATCTTTGAAGGAAACAAGTACATCTTTTAAGGAAACAAGTACATCTTTGAAGGAAACAAGTACATCTTTGAAGGAAACAAGTACATCTTTGAAGGAAACAAGTACGTCTTTGAAGGAAACAAGTACATCTTTGAAGGAAACAAGTACATCTTTGAAGGAAACAAGTACGTCTTTGAAGGAAACAAGTACATCTTTTAAGGAAACAAGTACATCTTTGAAGGAAACAAGTACATCTTTTAAGGAAACAAGTACATCTTTGAAGGAAACAAGTACATCTTTGAAGGAAACAAGTACATCTTTTAAGGAAACAAGTACATCTTTGAAGGAAACAAGTACGTCTTTGAAGGAAACAAGTACATCTTTGAAGGAAACAAGTACATCTTTGAAGGAAACAAGTACATCTTTGAAGGAAACAAGTACATCTTTTAAGGAAACAAGTACATCTTTGAAGGAAACAAGTACGTCTTTGAAGGAAACAAGTACATCTTTTAAGGAAACAAGTACATCTTTGAAGGAAACAAGTACGTCTTTGAAGGAAACAAGTACATCTTTTAAGGAAACAAGTACATCTTTGAAGGAAACAAGTACATCTTTGAAGGAAACAAGTACATCTTTTAAGGAAACAAGTACATCTTTGAAGGAAACAAGTACATCTTTTAAGGAAACAAGTACATCTTTGAAGGAAACAAGTACGTCTTTGAAGGAAACAAGTACGGTAGAGATACAGTCACTCATATGAGTGTCTGGATAAACGGTTGTTTGAGGGAGATTTCCATTACATCCCTTTCTGGACGACAGGTGTCCGGAAGTGCGAAATATTTTCTCTTGTGGAGCCCTTAGGCTTGTAGCATCCAGTAGCCTAGCTAGTAATAATAATAATAATAATAATAATAATAATAATAATAATAATAATAATAATAATAATAATAAGTTGGTTTTATTGTGTGTTTAACATGTTAGATTTTCCCTTATAAAGTTTTTTAAGCATTAAATTTTATTAGGAAATTTCGTGAAAATATTGAAAAACCTCAATAGATTATATAATTAGTATGTGCCACCCATACTAGGTTGGTTTGTTGTGAGCGATCAGACGGAAAATCTCCCACCATCACATATCCATAGTGGCCAGAAAAGATTGGATAGGTGTACTAGTCATGGCCACCCATACTAGATTGGTTTGCTTTGAGCGATCAGACGAAAATCCCCCACCATCACCAATCTACCGATTATTATAAACTTTAGATTAATTTTATGTATTACTTGCTTACTTGTTTACTTGTTTACTTGTTTACTTGTTTTGGGTTTAAATCCAACCCTCCACTGAAGTCGAGTGAACTACTTCTCGGGCGGGTCCATATTAATCATCTAACGAAACATTTTCATTATAACTTATACAATTCTTTGATTGTAGCATCTTCCAAATCATATGATCTTGTGAAAAGTAATGTCTCCTTGTTTCTTCTTAATTTCAATAGCTCCCTTTAGGTCCTTCATTTCAGTTGGCAGTTTATTATAATGTCTAGGCGCACAGTAGCTAAAAACCCTTTCACCAAATTTACTATTTTTTCTTGGTTTAGTTAGTCTATGTTTGTCACTCATGTGTCTTATGTTAACATTTGTTTCTAGTTCTAGTTTGTTCAGACATTCTTTTAGATATTTTGGTTCATTTTGGTTCAGTATCTTAAACGTTAGTAAGAGTAGCTTGTATTCAATTCTCGCTTTTACCGGCAGCCAGTGTAATTTAATTAGTGCAAGGGTAACTCTTTCCCTATTGTGTAGTCCTTTTATTAATCTGGCGGCTCTGTTTTGTACTCTCTGAATTTTCTTCAGCTGATAATTTGGTAAGCCATAGAACAGTGAGTTGCAGTAATCAATTCTTGAAAATATGTGGTGATTAATGAGTATGGCCATAGATTTTTCATCTAAGTATTTCCTAATAAATGCTATGTTTCTATGATAGTTACAATTTCTTACCATATTATTTATATGTTCATTCATTGTCAGTCTGTCATCCATGATTACTCCAAGATTTCTGACAGATTTCTTTAGGTCAATGATCGATTGACCTATTTCAATTCTTTAGAAGCATTCGATTCTTTTTATATCTTTCTCATTTCCAAAAATAATACATTCACTTTTATCTTCATTGAGCTTGAGCTTTTTTGTTAACATCCAAGCCTCAATGTCTTTCATTATTTCATGTATCTTTCTTTTAGCTTCATCATCTGATTCTATTGGGAAATAGAATTGTGTATCATCAGCGTATATTTTAAACTTAACTCTCTGAGTTTCAAGTATATTTGCCAGTTCAATCGTGTAAATTTCAAACAGGAGAGGACCTAGTACACTTCCTTGAGGCACCCCTTTGGTTAGTTTTCTTGTCTCAGATTCAACATTTGATATTACTACTTTAACTTTGCGGTTTTCAAGATAACTCACAAACCAGTCATATGCTCGTTCTACGATGCCCACAGCTTTAAGGTCTTCCATCAGATATGTATGTTCTACAGCATCAAATGCTGCACTTAGATCAAGCATCACAAGAATGCAACACTTGCCATTTTTTATAATTTCTGTTATGTCATTTTTAATTGCTAACACTGTTGTTTCTGTGGAGTCATTTTCTCTGTATGCAGATTGATCATCAGGTATGGCATTAGATTTTTTCAGATATTTCCAGGTTTGTTCGTGTACAGCAGTTTCTAATAATTTTCGAAAAATATGATAGATTTGATATTGGCCTATATGAACTTAAATTGTCTATAGCACCTTTTCCTTTATAGACAGGCTTGATAAATGCAACTTTTTCACAATCAGGGAAAACTGCCTGTGTTAGACTCATATTTACCATGTTTCGGTAGGTCTCTTGTAGTCTGGTGAAATTTTCTGCATCTTTTACATCGTTAATTGGAAATGGATCATTTCCGCAGTAGGTTTTTTTTTTTACTTTCTTTATCATTCTCATATAATCACTCTGACTTAACTCTTTGAATACCCTTAGCTTACTTACACTTGTTGCTGATGTATTCCTTCGTTCTGTTGTGCCGATGTTGCGAAAACTGGAGCAAATTTGATTTATTTTTTCTTCAAAATAATCAATGAAATCATTTATTGTTACTTAGACTGTAACATATCCATAGTAAAGAACTCAAGTTTGTATAGTAAAAAATAATAAAAATTATTCCCAAAATTGTCGTATTTGGGAGAAAATCTCTTTAAAAGACATAACAGATTTTTTAAATGGAAAAATATGACTTCATATATTGGCAGTGGATAAGATATGATCTTACAAAGTCCGTTGTAATAATTAAAACAGTGCCTTTTTTTCCAGCATCCGGCCACTTTTTTTTTACCATTTACTTCATCTCCATTCCAGTTGTCTATTATCTTTTCCAACTTTGATTTTACAATAGAAAGATAATCCTTACTGATTTACTGTACTGACATCAATCTACAGTTGGCAACTGGGAAATTGGAACATCTATGATAAATAGCTTTTTCTACTGTTTTGTGTATGTATATATATATATATATATATATATATATATATATATATATATATATATATATATATATAGGCTACATAGGCCTACATACATACACACACATGTATATATATATATATATATATATATATATATATATATATATATATATATATATATATATATATATATATATATATATAATTTTAACACTCCAATAGATCAATTATATTCATATGGCAATTAATTAACCAAAAAAAATATAAGAATTATCACGTGTCTTTTTATAGTTTATACATGAAAGATCTATTTTAGAGTCGTTACTGTTCATAAAATGTTATTTCAATTGTTCAGTACTTGTAGTTTATTTCCTTTCTTCAAGAGCTTCTAACATCCTACATTTTCAACTAGGATTGTAGCTTAGATGATGATAATAAATGAATAAATAAAATGAAGAACGAAATTGAGAAGAGCCGTTACAAAATTTACTACCACGTGGCGTGGCGTGGCATGACGTGACGCGACACTAGTGAAAAGCATAAATTTGTGAAGAAACCCATTACAAAAATGGGAGCGTTTGTAGGGTGACGGCCAGATCCCGTAGAAAACGGGAATATTCTGATCTGTGGCCGTCGTTCTAAAAACGATTTTGGCGGGAGAAGCTAACTTAAAAAACCCACCTAACCTATGCTAAAAGCCATATCCTTACCCAGGGGGCTTCGCCCCCCCGGACACCCCCCCCCCCACCCCCCGCCCTTACACAACAGTTTCCTTACCTACGAGTACGACGGGAGAAGCTAACTTAAAAAAACCCACCTAACCTATGCTAAAAGCCGTGTCCTTACCCAGGGGGGCTGCGCCCTCCCGGACCCCCCCCCCCCCTTACACAACATATTTAAGATCCATAGACCATTTCCAAACGTTTTTATTCTATACAAGATAACAGTCGGAGCGATAATAAGCAAATTAGGACGCTTGGCCGTAGCGCTACAAACTACCCCAAAAATGGTTGGGGAAAGAGAATTAGAAAGACGAAAGCATACGGGATGCGGTCAGTTTGGAAAACTGAATGAGGATTCAAGGTGTAAGAATTGTGAAGAGGAAACAAGTGGACAGGCCACCGGAGGAGGACCACGATGCCTAGACGTGAAAGAAGGGAAGCAGCCGGATGACTGTGGCCAATGTGAAAAGAAGGTACAACACAACCAAAGAGGACTACAGTGTGAGCTCTGTGACTGGTGGTACCACATTGTGAAGAATTTTCTTCACTCTTCTTCTTTCAATCGTATTTTTAGCTCTCTTCTACTAATACTATAGCTACCCCTTAAATGTTCTCTTCTACATTTAATTTTCTTTAACGAAACATAGGGAGGACTATTCTAAACGAAAACTTGTTGACAGTGGCGCACGCCATGCTCGTGACGTCACAGCGTAGATACGCACAACAGAGGGCCTTAGTCGTAACCCCGGCGTATTTTGGCTTTAAAGATGGCTTATAAAGATAAAGAAGAGGAAAATCTTGCATTGAAACAAACCAGTAAAGAGATAGGGCAAGAGAACATGGCCTTGAGAGAGAACAATAAACAACTCACTGACCAAGTCAGAACTCTTACTTTACTTTACTTTACTTTTGGATGACACTCTTGGCCCTCTTTCTACCGAAGTCGGTAGCTACAGAGGGCACGACGAAGACATCAATTTAGACCTTGTAGAAGGGGTCCATCTCACCCGATTGGTAACAATCAACAAAGATGTGCGTCTTCAGTTTTCTCTTGAAAACATCGCAGTTCAAGCTCTGCTTCACCTCTAAGGGGAGCTTATTGAAAATTCTAGGAGCGCTTCTTTCAAAGGCTCTAGTACCAACATTGGTCCTGCTTCTCAGTTCCTCGAGACGATATGGATCGTCACTGTGTCTCAAGCTAACTACAGTATCAGGGCGAAAACTCTTCAACATATTTCTCATATACGAAGGTTTCTCAAATTTAAGTGCTTGGTACGTTAGGACACAAATCTTGAAAATAATCCTCGCTTTTATAGGCAACCAGTGGAGCTCGATAAGCGTTGGCGTGATCCTCTCACGGGGGGACAGGCCTTTTATTAGTCTAGCAGCTCTATTAAACACATTTTGTATCTTCCTCAAATTGTAGTTTGGTAAACCATAGTACAACACATTACAATAGTCTAGCCTGCTAAGACTAGCTAAGATAGAGAACTTAAGGATACGGCTGAAAAAGGAAATACTAGAGGAAGTTTTTGAGGAACTGGAAGAAAGAAATGAAAAAAAAGAAAGAAAGAAGAACAACCTAATTATATTTGGTATAGAAGAAGCAGACTACACAAGTCGGAAAGAGAGAATTGATAAGGAACTATAGTCCATTTCTTTTAGCGATGCATATTTGCACCGACTCGCAGCGGTGCCCTTTTAGCTCAGAAAAGTTTCCGGATCGCTGATTGGTTGGAATTATCTCGTCCAACCAATCAGCGATCCGGAAACTTTTCTGAGCTAAAAGGGCACCGCTGCGAGTTGGTGCAAATATGCATCGCTAAAAGAAATAGACTATAGATATATGTGTGCAAGTATTTGAAGAAATACAAAGTGAGGCAAAGAATGAAGACATAGTAGAAATATTCAGAATTGGTAAGCACAGAAGAGTGGAGGAAAACGACGAAAGAGGCAATGAGGGACAAGCACAAGCTAGACAAAGGCCTAGGCTCATCCTAGTAAAACTAAGAGATGAGAGAATTAAATGGAGTATCATAAAGAAAGCAAAAACAATCAGACAATGTATGGATAGTCCCTGACTTAACGACGAGAGAAAGGGAGCGAGATGGAGAATTAAGACGAGAATTGCAAGAGAAAAGGGATGCCGGGGAAGAAGGATGGTTTATAAGGAGAGGAAAATTACAGAGGAGAAATTTTTTCTAAGTAAGAAACACATTTCCATATTAGAAATAAAACTACTCAATGTACAAGGTTTAACTCAAGTCAAGCAATATGAAATAGAAAAACTTATAATAGAAAATACAAAACTGTGCCTTACTGAAACAGAGCAAAAATATATGAAAGTTAATATATCTGAAAATTTAAAAGATATAGATTCAAATAGGGAAGAAGGAGATAAGAAAGGAGGTGGTTTATGTATCATGCATAGAAAAAAATGACTTTTTAGTTACAGAGGAAATAGAAACAAAGTTTATATAGTTTATATAGGAGATATTTATTTTAATGATGTTACTCTTCTTAAAATACTTTATTTTTCACCTTTTCATTTCCTCGCTGGGCTATTTTCCCTGTTGGAGACCCTGGGCTCATAGCACACTGCTTTTCCAACTAGGGTTGTAGCTTAGCATGTAATAATAATAATAATAATAATAATAATAATAATAATAATAATAATAATAATAATAATAATAATAATAATAATAATAATAATAATAAGAGGCCTCGCCCGGAGACAAGCTCCAAGCAATCTAAAACAACTATACACATTGTATACATCCACATATATGTGAAGTGTGCACTGAAAAACTTTAGTTTTATTATTTTACTTGTATACATGTCTACAAGTGACCAAGTAAGGAATCAAATTATGGAAAAGGAAATACATCCCATTTTAGATAAGTTTAAAGAACAATCTTTTATTTTTTGGGTGATTTCAATGGTCATATAGGATTTATAGGAAACCAAGAAGTCAATACAAACGGTGAGAGAGAGTGTTAAACTGGATTGAAAACAAAAATTTAATTTTGCTAAATGGAGACCCAAATTGCAGGGGTGAAACTACATGGGAAAGTAGGGATATGAAGAGTGCCATTGATTTTGTAATGATGAATCAAGAACTATATAAAAGAGGTTTATGTGTATGAATATAAATGAAAAAAAGAAGAAAATTATGACTTGTCTGACCACAATGTACTTAGTGTACTCATACGAATTTCTCTGAAAAAATGTAAATATAGTAACAAATGAAAATAACTGAAGATACTTTAGAGAAATATATATTAGAACTAGAAAATGAACTAAGAAGAAGCACTGTGAATGACATTGAAGCTTATGAAAATCTAATAACAAATAGGCTATATCAGAAAAAAATATGAGCAAATGCTTTTTTGTTGACCAGGCGGACATGAGTCTTTTTATAGTTTATTTATGAGATATTTGTTTTTGATGTTGTTAATAGTTTATATATGACATGTCTGTTTTGACGTTGTTACTTATTTTAGAATGATTTATTGTTAATTTGTTCTCTTCATTTATTTATTTCCTTATTTCCTTTCCTTACTGGGCTATTTTTCCCTGTTGGAGCCCCTGGGCTTATAGCATCTTGCTTTTCCAACTAGGGTTGTAGCTTGGATAGTAGTAATAATAATAATAATAATAATAAAAAGAAAAATGTGGAGAAAAACGGTACAAGGGAAAGTAATGGAAGTGGAGCCTATATGGATGTCAACCGAGATAGAGAAAGCAATAAGCATAGGACGAACCTATAATAAAGAAAAAAGGAAGCTTCAAAATACCTCTCAAGAATATAAAAAATATGATACACTATACAGAGAACAGAAAATTATTGCGAAAAATATGATAAAAGGTGCCATGTGGAAGCATAAAAAAAAGTAACTGATGATATTAGACGAGATCGAAATATGACAAAAAAGCTATGGGGGCACATTAAAAGACTCAAAGGAGAAAACCTGAAGGAAAGTAAGAAGATAATACTTTATGGGGACACTGGAATACCAATAGAACCTGGAGATGGCCCAAATAAATTAACCTGTTTCTGGAATACACTCTACAGACAAAGAGAAAACACAATAAAAGAAGTGTGGAATGAAGAGAGTAGAAGAACATATGAACCATCTTTAGAGAAAGAGAAAACACGATAGAAGAAGTGTGGAATGAAGAGAGTAGAAGAACATATGAACAATCTACAGACAAAGAGAAAACACAATAGAAGAAGTGTGGAATGAAGAGAGTAGAAGAACATATGAACAATCTTTAGAGAAAGAGAAAACACAATAGAAGAAGTGTGGAATGAAGAGAGTAGAAGAACATATGAACCATCTTTAGCGAAAGAGAAAACACAATAGAAGAAGTGTGGAATGAAGAGAGTAGAAGAACATATGAACCATCTTTAGAGAAAGAGAAAACACAATAGAAGAAGTGTGGAATGAAGAGAGTAGAAGAACATGTGAACCATCTTTAGAGAAAGAGAAAACACAACAGAAGAAGTGTGGATTGAAGAGAGTAGAAGAACATATGAACCATCTTTAGAGAAAGAGAAAACACAACAGAAGAAGTGTGGAATGAAGAGAGTAGAAGAACATATGAACCATCTTTAGAGAAAGAGAAAACACAACAGAAGAAGTGTGGAATGAAGAGAGTAGAAGAACATATGAACCATCTTTAGAGAAAGAGAAAACACAATAGAAGAAGTGTGGAATGAAGAGAGTAGAAGAACATATGAACCATCTTTAGAGAAAGAGAAAACACAATAGAAGAAGTGTGGAATGAAGAGAGTAGAAGAACATATGAACAATCTTTAGAGAAAGAGAAAACACAATAGAAGAAGTGTGGAATGAAGAGAGTAGAAGAACATAGGAACAATCTTTAGAGAAAGAGAAAACACAATAGAAGAAGTGTGGAATGAAGAGAGTAGAAGAACATAGGAACAATCTTTAGAGAAAGAGAAAACACAATAGAAGAAGTGTGGAATGAAGAGAGTAGAAGAACATATGAACAATCTTTAGAGAAAGAGAAAACACAATAGAAGAAGTGCGGAATGAAGAGAGTAGAAGAACATATGAACAATCTTTAGAGAAAGAGAAAACACAATAGAAGAAGTGTGGAATGAAGAGAGTAGAAGAACATAGGAACAATCTTTAGAGAAAGAGAAAACACAATAGAAGAAGTGCGGAATGAAGAGAGTAGAAGAACATATGAACAATCTTTAGAGAAAGAGAAAACACAATAGAAGAAGTGTGGAATGAAGAGAGTAGAAGAACATAGGAACAATCTTTAGAGAAAGAGAAAACACAATAGAAGAAGTGTGGAATGAAGAGAGTAGAAGAACATAGGAACAATCTTTAGAGAAAGAGAAAACACAATAGAAGAAGTGTGGAATGAAGAGAGTAGAAGAACATATGAACAATCTTTAGAGAAAGAGAAAACACAATAGAAGAAGTGCGGAATGAAGAGAGTAGAAGAACATATGAACAATCTTTAGAGAAAGAGAAAACACAATAGAAGAAGTGTGGAATGAAGAGAGTAGAAGAACATAGGAACAATCTTTAGAGAAAGAGAAAACACAATAGAAGAAGTGCGGAATGAAGAGAGTAGAAGAACATATGAACAATCTTTAGAGAAAGAGAAAACACAATAGAAGAAGTGTGGAATGAAGAGAGTAGAAGAACATATGAACAATCTTTAGAGAAAGAGAAAACACAATAGAAGAAGTGTGGAATGAAGAGAGTAGAAGAACATATGAACCATCTTTAGAGAAAGAGAAAACACAATAGAAGAAGTGTGGAATGAAGAGAGTAGAAGAACATATGAACCATCTTTAGAGAAAGAGAAAACACAATAGAAGAAGTGTGGAATGAAGAGAGTAGAAGAACATAGGAACAATCTTTAGAGAAAGAGAAAACACAATAGAAGAAGTGTGGAATGAAGAGAGTAGAAGAACATATGAACCATCTTTAGAGAAAGAGAAAACACAATAGAAGAAGTGTGGAATGAAGAGAGTAGAAGAACATATGAACCATCTTTAGAGAAAGAGAAAACACAATAGAAGAAGTGTGGAATGAAGAGAGTAGAAGAACATAGGAACCATCTTTAGAGAAAGAGAAAACACAATAGAAGAAGTGTGGAATGAAGAGAGTAGAAGAACATAGGAACAATCTTTAGAGAAAGAGAAAACACAATAGAAGAAGTGTGGAATGAAGAGAGTAGAAGAACATAGGAACAATCTTTAGAGAAAGAGAAAACACAATAGAAGAAGTGCGGAATGAAGAGAGTAGAAGAACATATGAACAATCTTTAGAGAAAGAGAAAACACAATAGAAGAAGTGTGGAATGAAGAGAGTAGAAGAACATATGAACCATCTTTAGAGAAAGAGAAAACACAATAGAAGAAGTGTGGAATGAAGAGAGTAGAAGAACATAGGAACCATCTTTAGAGAAAGAGAAAACACAATAGAAGAAGTGTGGAATGAAGAGAGTAGAAGAACATAGGAACCATCTTTAGAGAAAGAGAAAACACAATAGAAGAAGTGTGGAATGAAGAGAGTAGAAGAACATAGGAACAATCTTTAGAGAAAGAGAAAACACAATAGAAGAAGTGTGGAATGAAGAGAGTAGAAGAACATAGGAACCATCTTTAGAGAAAGAGAAAACACAATAGAAGAAGTGTGGAATGAAGAGAGTAGAAGAACATAGGAACCATCTTTAGAGAAAGAGAAAACACAATAGAAGAAGTGTGGAATGAAGAGAGTAGAAGAACATAGGAACCATCTTTAGAGAAAGAGAAAACACAATAGAAGAAGTGTGGAATGAAGAGAGTAGAAGAACATAGGAACCATCTTTAGAGAAAGAGAAAACACAATAGAAGAAGTGTGGAATGAAGAGAGTAGAAGAACATAGGAACAATCTTTAGAGAAAGAGAAAACACAATAGAAGAAGTGTGGAATGAAGAGAGTAGAAGAACATAGGAACAATCTTTAGAGAAAGAGAAAACACAATAGAAGAAGTGTGGAATGAAGAGAGTAGAAGAACATAGGAACAATCTTTAGAGAAAGAGAAAACACAATAGAAGAAGTGTGGAATGAAGAGAGTAGAAGAATATATGAACAATCTTTAGAGAAAGAGAAAACACAATAGAAGAAGTGCGGAATGAAGAGAGTAGAAGAACATATGAACAATCTTTAGAGAAAGAGAAAACACAATAGAAGAAGTGCGGAATGAAGAGAGTAGAAGAACATATGAACAATCTTTAGAGAAAGAGAAAACACAATAGAAGAAGTGTGGAATGAAGAGAGTAGAAGAACATATGAACCATCTTTAGAGAAAGAGAAAACACAATAGAAGAAGTGTGGAATGAAGAGAGTAGAAGAACATATGAACAATCTTTAGAGAAAGAGAAAACACAATAGAAGAAGTGTGGAATGAAGAGAGTAGAAGAACATAGGAACAATCTTTAGAGAAAGAGAAAACACAATAGAAGAAGTGTGGAATGAAGAGAGTAGAAGAACATATGAACAATCTTTAGAGAAAGAGAAAACACAATAGAAGAAGTGCGGAATGAAGAGAGTAGAAGAACATATGAACAATCTTTAGAGAAAGAGAAAACACAATAGAAGAAGTGCGGAATGAAGAGAGTAGAAGAACATATGAACAATCTTTAGAGAAAGAGAAAACACAATAGAAGAAGTGTGGAATGAAGAGAGTAGAAGAACATGTGAAAAATCTACAGAGACAGAGAAAACACAATAGAAGAAGTGTGGAATGAAGAGAGTAGAAGAACATGTGAACAATCTTTAGAGAAAGAGAAAACACAATAGAAGAAGTGTGGAATGAAGACAAATTGAAACCAGATCTGTTTAAGGGAATGAGTACAAGTGAAATATGTGTAAACAAGTTAATGGAATGTCTTAAAACAATATTATCAATGAAGATTATGTCACAGAAAATTAAAAAGAGACTAACACAACACTAATACCCAAGAAATGCAAACCAACAGTGGCAGACTTGAGACCAATAGCACTAGCAAATGCATTATATAAAATATTCATGGGTATTGTAAGACAAAAGATTGAAGAGCATATTAGAGGAGGTGGACTAAGAAGGGATTTGCAAGCAGGTTTTACAGAGGAAAGAGTCACAGACAATTTATATATATATATATATAATATATATATATATATATATATATATATATATATATATATATATATATATACATATTAAAATACTGTATTTCTGAAACGTTTAAGAACAGGGACACACTTATAGTAACATCACTGGATTTTAAAAAGGCTTTTGATTCAATTAACAGAGAGAACTTAATAAAGATACTCATGGAAAAATAAAATTGATTCAAGTCTCATAAACAGTATAGCACAAATATACAGCAATGATAAGACACACCTGCATATTAATAATGAGAAACAGGCAACAATCCACATAACCAATGGTGTAAGTCTAGGATGTAATGGCTCAACTGTACTTTTCCTATTAATGACTTATGAAATTATACAGAAACTAGAAGAAGAACAAATTGGCTTTAGAAATGACCAAGTTTAAGATACCAATATTATATTATGCAGATGATGGATTACTACTTTCAAGAACAATAGAAGAGGCGAGCTTCTTCATTAAAGCCAACACTTGTTGCTACAGCATCAAACTTATAGACAACCTAGCAATGCAGCGTGGCTTACAGATAAACAAAGAGAAAAGTACTATATTAATATACAACCAGCAAGAACAGCCAGACACAATTGCCAACATCAAAATATGCAGCAAACTTAAGCATCTAGGAATAACAATAGAAAATAAGAAAAATTGTTTTAAAACACATAAAAAAGAGAAGTTGAACAAAGCTAAACAACTGGCAAACATGACATATAGTGTCACAGAAAGGAGCTGTAACAGGTTACTAGTTGGGAAGGGATATTGGTAAAGAGTTGGACTTTGCCAAACATATATTAAAGGATAACAGAAAGGAACTAATGAAAGAAATTTTTCTCGAGGAATATGAAAAAGGAAAAACCACTTGGATAAAGAGGTTGAAGGTTTATATGAACGACATGAATTTGACATTGAGAGAAATAAAAGACTTAAAGACGGAAAGTATTATATCGAAGATCAAAGAGTGGGACACAGCAAGGTAGAGAAGGGAAGCAGAACAGAAATCTACATTAAGTATATATAGAAAATATAAGAACAAGATAAAAGAAGAAGGTTGGATAGATAATACTGAAGATGCAACACTAATAGTAAGAGCAAGAACGAATAAATTAAACTTGAACTGGAGGAATCATTACCAAAGAAAAAGTGTGATAAAGAATCATTAAAACATTTTATATTAGAGTGTAAAGGTTATGACAACATAAGACACAGGTTCAACATTCCAACGGAAAACCAGAGTGAAAGTAAAGAAAAATGATTAGCAGAAATTATGCTTTTTTAATATGAACAATAATAGTGAAATACGAGAGAAGAAAAACTACATTAAAGAAATCTGGAAGACAAGATACAAGAAAATTAAAGAAAATTAAAGAGCGCGACTAAACTAAACGAGATGTGGGAGGAGCCGATGCAAAGGCTTTTCCCACAGATTGGGCTACCGCTGTGAGTCCGACTGTGACCGCTACCAGCCTACCACGCTATACACACGTTTGTCTAATTTTAAATCTCGTTATTTTGTTAACTTTTAGACATTTTAACAAATTTAGAAGGTGCAAAGTGTAGACAAGAGGTTTGTGAAGTATATTTAAATGTTTTTTTTTATATATTAAGCGTTTATTATTAGGCTTTAACCCTTTAAACATCAGGTCATTTGTTATATTTTGTTACGGGTGTGACTACGCAGGTAACGTGTTACAGAATATGTATTAATAACCTATCGTAAGTCTGTACATGCACTAAATAGCCGAATCCTCCCTGGCCCCAACGTCTAAATTTCATGGCTTAGGGTAAGCTACGAATACAGTAGGTAGGATGGGGGTCTGTGTGGGGAGGGCCATAGACCCCCCGATTACTCAAGTAGGTAGGGGGAATGGGTCCTAGGTTATTGTGGCTTTTCAGGAGCCTTTGTAGAGTGACGGCCAGATCCGTTTTCATTCATAGAAAATGGGAATATTATAAAGGGGTGGACTGTGGCCGTCATTCTAAAATCGAGTTCGTAGAAAACTGGAATATTCTGAACTGTGGCCGTCGTTCTAAAAACGATTCTGGCGGGAGAAGCTAACTTTAAAAACCCACCTAACCTATGCTAAAAGCTGTATTCTTACCCAGGGGGGCTTCGCCCCTTCGGACCCCCCCCCCCCCTTACCTACTACGGGAGCGAGAAGATTCGTGGCCGGAGTAAGAACTCGAGCCACAAATTTTCAGGTAATTTAGGGTTTTCGGCATAAAGCATAAAAGTGTGCGTTTAAGCACATATTTAAGATCCGTAGACCATTTCCAAACGTTTTTATTCTATACAAGATAACAGTCGGAGCGATAATAAGCAAATTAGGACGTTTGGCCGTAGCGCTACAAACTACCTGCTTTTCAGTCTGTCCTTACGAACTACAAAGACTCCTCAAGCCTAGCACCTTAACTAAGGTTCCATGTCTGACCTAACCTAACCTAGTATCCTTATTCCATGGTCACAGGCCTCCATTTACTTAGCTTACCCTAAGACAACTCGTAACCCTAAGACAACTTGGTTTCATTGTAGTGAATTACATGGCAATGTAACCTAGGAAAAAAACTACTGTTTCTAATAGAAAAAATTACGCTCTCTTCGAAAATGACACTCGTTCCCGTCGCAAATTAATAGTTTCAGAAATATATATACATCTATATCCTCCAATAATGGGGGACCCCCCAGTGGGAACTCGGGGTTTTGGGTGGGGAAAACATACTGGGGAATCGACATATAAACGTAAAACAAGCCTTTTCTTCTCTATACATTACCTTCTTCAAATTATAATAACCGGAGGAAAATACAAAACAGTATATCTGGATAAACTTTGGAGGTGCCGTTACAAAGATTGTGTCGTGAAAAAATACAGTAACCAGTGCTGCCAACGTCCGATGTAGATCAAATGTTATTTTGTGACCTGTCATACTACTAGGCTAGGTTAGGTGGGTTTGTTAGGTTCTGTGCCCTTTTTGTACTTTTTATATATTGAGTAAAACTTATATGGAGAAATTATTTAATATATGGAAATATCTATCATTACTATCTTTAGTAATGTCAACGTGCCGTTGGTAACTCTGTGTACCATACGTCAACGTTGGTAACACTGTGTATTATTGGTAACGTTGCTAATGTTATCGTTCGTTCGTAAGAGAAGTGACACCGTGCATCTCAAAGTTATCCAAATTGGTTGATCTGTTTGTTTCCGATTGAAATGAACATCAAATTCGCATAATTCACGTTATTTACTATAGGAAAACAATTATATTTCGTTTCCCCAGTATGTTTTCCCCACCCAAAACCCCGAGTTCCCACTGGGGGTCCCCCATATCGTATGATATACAGTAGATGTATATATATTTATGAAACTATTCATTTGCGACGGGAACGAGTGTCATTTTTGAAGAGATCATAATTTTTTCTATAAGAAACAGTAGTTTTTTTCCTAGGTTACATTGCCATGTAATTCACTACAAAAATACCGACAACTTGTAACCCAAAGAAAGCTTGTAACCCTAAGACAACCTGTAACACAAAGACAACTCGTAACCCTAAGACAACCTGTAACCCTAAGACAACTTGTAACCCTAAGACAACCCGTAACCCTAAGACAACCCGTAACCCTAAGACAACCGTGTAACCCTAAGACAACTCGTAACCTTAAGGCAACTTGTAACCTTAAGACAACCCGTATCCCTAAGACAACCCGTAACCCTAAGACAACCCGTAACCCTAAGACAACCCGTAACCCAAAGACAACCCGTAACCTTAAGACAACTTGTAACCCTAAGACAACTCGTAACATTGTGCTTACTTCCTAATCGGCTTCCATTGAGAAACTGGGTTTTTCAGATGTGTTTCCTAGTTTATCCCATTCCTTAGAATAGAGAAATATTTTTCTCCAATGATTAAAGTCATGAAAACTGTTCAAAACATCTTTTAAGTACAATAGTGACGCCTCTCATTCCGCCCAAAAAGGAAATACAGAAGCCGGACAGAGGTTTGAGTCCAGCTCAAGCTTGATATTTTGTATCCTCTGTAACCTCACCAACCTTGTGAGCTAAGGATTGATTGTTTTGGGGGAGCCTATAGGTCTACTTGCTATGTCTAAAGCAGCCATTGCCTAGCCCTCCCTGGTTGTAGCTTGGATGGAGAGCGGGCTTGGGCGCTGATCATACGAATATATGGTCAGTCTCAAGGGCATTGTCCTACTAGTGAAGGCAATGACATTGTCCCTCGCCTCTGCCATTTAAGACCGGCCTTTAAACAGGACTCCGTGGCAAGTTGCTAAAGGTTGCCAAGATACTCATTGTCTTCTAATATTTGAATGTTGCGACGCGACGCATTCGTCTCAAAATTCATGAAGCAAGTGCCAGTTGGTCTTGGATTTCCACCCACCTAAACATTAGTCTCCGTAATAAAGAGCTTAAAGGTTTGCATTTGGTGCCGGAACAAGTTAAAGTTTTGGAAATCATTTGTATTTTTCCTAACTCTACAAACTTGAAGCTCTTTACACATACGGCCCTACCATCACCTACCCCTGGGAATTCCTGCCTGCAATTGCAAAGTGGCCTTTGTTGACTACTGTATGTGTGAGCAGGGTGGTTGGTCTGCCCCCCCCACTAACTAGCGAAGGGTAGTTGCACCTTGCTAAAAGTTTTACGGCTGGTTTCAGCTGTCGCTGAAATATATCTCGATAGTAAAGAGCTTCATGTTTGTATGGTTAGAAGAATACAAATCATTTCAAAATATGTCATATTTTTCTGCTAAGACGAGTTAATTAAGACGTACCCTTTTAGGGCCTGGTTTATCTCTCATAAATCGATTCCTGTGGCGGATGAGATGGAAAGCGATAAGCAGGTCTACTTCCCTGGAATTTTATACCTTGTGAAGTCATGGAGGTTTTTTTCTATATTTTGATTTTACTTTATTATCTTTTAGTCAAGTCACCTGGTTTCAAGGAAACAAGATGAATTATTGTGGTTGAGGAGGGATATGGGTGAGGAGGGGCTGGGGGGGGGGGAATGCAAGGAATAGATATGGATGGAAATAGTTGACCGAGTGGCCGACCCTGTATACAGTGGGATTAATAATGTCGAAGGTAGTAGTAGTTTTAAGTATATAGAGAAGTAATCTTATATTCATTCCAATAAATTGTACAAACTAAAAATTATTCATAACAGCGATGTCAAAAAGTTTCTTACTTTAAAGAACTTTATTGATTGCAATAGCATTACAGTAATTTGTTTCTACATATTCTGTTTATTTACTTCCTAATTTCATTATGTTAGTCGTAATGTTCAATGAAAGTTAATTGGAAAACATAGAAATATAAGTACAGTAAAAGCAAAGTTGTTCCGTAACCGAAATACAAACCACGCTATTTACATAGGGTTTACTTTCGGCGTAGCTGGAAGGACGAGCCGTTAGAATTTAACGAGGGTGTATTACCCCCGCGCTAGTTAGTAGGGGGGTAGGGAAGTGGTAGCTAGCTACCCCTCCCCCCTCACACACCGGTGAACTGCTTCTCTTCACTTTTGGCTCGGACAGTGAACAGACGTCTCTGTCCCGTCCTCGCTTGGCAGCCATTAATGCTTTGTCTTACTAATTACTTACTTTTCTTATACTTAATATATATGTAAACATTCTTATGTTTATGTATATATTTGAGTATAGAAATACAATAAGTTTCCTTTTCAGTGTTTGTGCTATGTGTGTGTGTAGGAAGTCCACTCATTGTACGACAACTTCTCCATGTGGTCTCAGGCCACTACGGTGACCTTTCATGGGTCGCGATCTCTCCCTTGGTCCTTCGGTCTCCCTTCGGCGGGCGCCGTGGGGAATCGTTATCGCTGGACTTTACTTACTAATATGTTTCTCCGCTGTTCCTCCTTCCCTACGGGGAACTTGGTCTATCAGCGTGGGGAACTTGGGAGTTTTGTTTGACTACGGTCTCTCTCTCTCTCTCTCTCTCTCTCTCTCTCTCTCTCTCTCTCTCTCTCTTGAGTTCGTTCACCCTTTTATTACTACTACGTATTACGGTAGCTTCCTTCCCGTTGCGGGTTGAGTTGCTTCTCCGTTTATTTTCTCTCAATTTATTTATTTATTTAAATCTAATTGTATTTGTTAACTTTTCAGCCTCTGTGTAGAACGCTTCCTTTCGGGGTTCATTCGTTCTTATTATTACAGTGATACCTCGGTACTCGACCATAATCCGTTCGGGATCAGTGTTCGACCTCCGATTTGTTCGAGTACCGAAACCTTTTTTCCCATAAGAAATAATGGTATTTATTTTTATACATTCCTACGCACTCCTAAATGCCCAAAATATTAATAAAACGTGTACCTAAACAACAATAATTATTTAAATGTGTACGAAATTGGTCGGAAAACTATATAAAACAATTTTAAACCATTTACTGTACATACCTTTGAGCAGCGGTTCGATGGCATACAGGAATGGATGTGGAGAGGATGGAAGGGGGAGGTTACTGCTTGGAAGGAGAGTCCCCTTCTATGATGTGGCTGGGTAGTTCTCCTTCAGGGGTTTTTTCTCTCTGCAGTAAAAGGTCGGGCAAATCTCCTTCAGGGTTTTTTTCTCTTCTGTTTCTCTTCTTTGGAGGGGAATCAGGCTGGGATGTAGCAGCTCTCTTTTCTTTTATGAAAAGCATGTCAATTGTCAGCTGCTTCTTTCTCTTCTGCACTATTCTTCTAAAGTGAGACATAACATTATCATTAATGTAGGTATTGGCCGGCATTTTCTTCCAAAATAACCCGGTCTCATCGCAATTGAAGACTTGCTGCGGGATCAAATTTTGTTCCTTAATGTATCGGTCGAATTCAACAACGTATTTTTCAGCTGCCGCCTGATACGAACTGGCTGCCTCCCCATGCCTAGTCACACGGTGAATACCAGTTCTGTTCCGGAATTTCTCGAACCAGCCCCTGCTTGCTTTAAAAGTAAATGACGAATCACTTTCACTAGTACTGGCACTTTTCTTCACCAATTCTTCATAAATATGAAGAGCTTTCTCGCAAATGAAAGCTTCACTTATACTTTCCCCGGCCAACTGCTTTTCTTTGATAAATATAAGGAGCAACTTTTCCATTTCCTCAATTACTTGTGGCCTTTGCTTACTAATTGCTGTCACTCCCTGTGCAACATTAGCTTTCTTTATCACTTCCTTATTTTTCAAAAAGGTCGAAATGGTCGACTTCGCCATGCCATACTGTAAGACTAGATCAGACACTCTTACACCATTCTCGTATTTCGCAATAATTTCCTTCTTCAACTCGATCGTTGTTCCTCACTGTTTTCCTCTTATCCTTCCCCTTATCACTAACTTTCTTGGGGCCCATTATTATCGGCAAAAAAAGACAATAAAACGCACTAAATCACAATAAATTCTCAACACGTGTTGTCGGACTGACGCTCTCTCTTGAAATGATGCTACCCGACCAAGCGAGAGTAGCCGAGATGGCCGCTCATCTCACTCGGCCACGCGTTCGGCTGTTTGAGTTCTGATTGTTTGTTCGAACACCGCAGCAAAAATTACTCAAATTTTTTGGTCGAACTCCGATTTGTTCGAATTTAGAGTCGTTCGACTACGGAGGTATCACTGTAGTAACATTCTTAGTTGAATTACATATTTATAATTGTTATAATTCTGTTTTGTTACAGTTCTCCGCCTTCCCCCCCCCCCTTCCCGTGAGTGTCACTGGGGGAGGAGGGCGCATTCCTGGTGCGTAATTCTTATGTTCTTTTCCCGCAGGGGTTCCTCTTCGGAGTTCCCCCAGGGGAATTAATGTTAACTAAGTATTTTATTTTCACAGTTAACTATCTAGTTTTTCGTTTGCTTAATGTGCCAACGAAGCAGAGCTGTCCTCTTGGGGCCTGGGGAGTCTGCCGTTGCCGCCTTCTCTACGACTTCGTCATGGGCGTGTCCCTTCTCCTAGAAGTTCTCCCGTGACAACTGTCAGCTCCTTAGTTCATATAGAACGCTCAGGAGGTTCGCCTCCTTGGGTGGATACTTCCCTTCCGAGGGAGGTTCCCTTCCCAGGTATGAGTTTTTTCCCCTTCAGGGGGGTGTTCTTCTCTTACCTTAATTTTTTTCTGGTCCTCGGGCGGTTATGCTCTTGGTGCAGAGCTACCGCTTTTGTAACCATGCTCAAGGGGCTGAGCGGTTGCAAGGCCGGACCATGGAGTTCGTGCGATTATGCTCTTGGTGCTGAGCGGTCGCACTTGTAGCTACGCTCAAGGGGCTGAGCAAATGCAGGAGCTCCTCTTCGGAGGGTTGCTCTTTATGGTCAGCTTGCTGATCCAACGGCCCTAAGGGGCGCCTTCATCAGTTCTTCCTGTCTCTTCTATGAAGAGTTAATCTCTCTCGTTCGCGAGAGAGGACACTCATAGAGACTCCTCTTCGGAGGACTCCCCTGCTGTTGTTGCTGAAGGCTCAGTTCCCCGCTCTGAACATCTTCGAGGGGGCAGCTGAGTCCAACGGTCTCTCCTGCGAGTGTCTCTCCCCCTCGGGGGAGTTCACTAACAGAGACTCCTCTTCGGAGGACTGATGAGGGTGCTCCTGTCCGTGGTTGTCTTCATCTTCAGCCGCAGAGGATCCTCCTCGACGAGAACAGACAGTTGCAGCTGCTTCTCTAGACCTGTCAGCAGTTCATTCGCGATCTTCGACACCTGCCAGATCTTCTTGTCCTCCTTCTCCGTTCCTGGACGCAGTAGCGCTGTGGGCGCCTCCACCCCGTTTTCCAAACGGGCACCGGTCCCTTCGGGGCTAAGGGCTTATCTCACATGTGAGTAAGCCCTTTGGTGCCAGGTTTTTTTACCTGTGCAACTCTGCTCAACTGTGCGCTCGCGCGCAGTAGTTTGCAAATGTTCCTGATGTGCGCAATGCGCGCCAACGTTCGCCCTCGCGCCCACGATCTCCGGATCTGGGCGCAAGTCTCCTGCTGTGGGCCAGACTTCTGCTGAATCAACTCCTGATCGCCAACTCTTCTGAGACCTTCTGTGCAGCTGCGCGCCTACGGTCTCCTGAACGCCCACGATCGCCTGCTCGCCGGCGCACATCTGATCACCCTTTCCTGATGTGCGCATTCGCCCTCTCGCCCACGATCTCCGGATCTGGGCGCAAGCAGGGAGGTTTTTCTTCACTGAACTCCACGTGCACCTGCTCGCCAGCGCGAATCTGCGCCCCCTTCCTGATTTGCGCATACGCGCCATCGTTCGCCCACGCGCCCATGATCTACAGATCTGGACGCAGGCAAGGAGTTATTCCTTCGCCTCCTCGCCGACGATCTCTTATACGTCTGGCCGCGCATTTCTCTTGGTTCTCCTGGTTCCTGCATCGTCATGCAGTTCAAGAAGTTCCTACGCTAGCGCACAAGCGCTCACAGGTTCTTCTGGACTCGCAGCGCCTCCACTTCACTGCGCCGCCCAGGAGATACTTAAGTTAGTGCACAGGCGCTCACAGGAATCCCTGGGCTCTCCTTACGCGCCTGCGCGATTCGTCGCCTGCGCGCAAGCGTTTTCAACGCCAACGCTTCGATCGTCGTAGGTTTCCTACGCGCCCACGCGTTAACTCTCTTGTACGCGAGCGGTCGCTATGCGCCGCCGCTCGACAACGCGCCATCGCTTGCCAATGCACCATCGCTTGCCCACGCGCCATCGCTCGGTCGCTATGCGCCGCCGCTCGACAACGCGCCATCGCTTGCCAACGCTCCATCGCTTGCCCACGTGCCATCGCTCGCCCACACGCCATCGCTCGCCAACGCCCCATCGCTTGCCAAGGCGCCTTCACTTGCCAACACGCCAACGCTTGCCCACGCGCCATCGCTCGCCAACGCTTGCCCACGCGCCATCGCTCGCCAACGCGCCTTCGCCCGCCTACGAGCCATCGCTCGCTTACGCGCCATCGGTCTCCCAGCCGCCTGCGCTCGCCCTTACGTCCGCGCACACGCGAACCAGTGTTTTTCTATCGCGCGAGCGCCAGCGAGTCATCACTCGCCGAACGCGCCATCGGTCTCCCGACCTCCAGCGCTCGTCCTTTCAACCGCGCTCGCCCTTGCCTGCTCGCCCACGCGCACTTTCGTTTGCGCGCCCTCGCACCCACGCGCGAACCAACGATTTGCCATCGCGCAAGAGCCAGGGTGATTTCGACCGCTATTCCCGTTGGGTTATCGCAACACAGGCAACCTGGCGAGTCTTCTGGGGCGTGTACTTCCAGTTCACGATCTTCTCCCCGTAAACGCAGAGCATGGCACATACAAGAGCAGGAAGGATCTTCAGAGAGGTCTGGGCAACATTCTTCTCCTTCGTTTCAGGCAGGCCCCATCATCTCTACTCCTCAGGATCGTTCGATTCCCTTTCCCCTAGCGGGAGTCGCTGACACTGCGTCTGTCAGCCGTCAGCGGAGGAGGTACTTCGAGATCATGGGGTAACCTGGTTTTAGCCCTTCCTCTCTACCATTCCGTGGAATGGTCTCTCCAGGAAGTTCTTCCCTCGAGAAGTTCTCCTCCCGGCAGGTGACATTCTCGTCTTCGGAGATCTTAAGCCAAAAAAAAGCCGCAAAGTGCCACTTCGTGGCTGGTTGTCTGGCTTGGATCTCTGGGCATCCAGTTGTGATCCGAGAATTTGTCCAAGGAGAGCTCCAGGAAGGTCATGGAAACTTTCCTCCTCTCGGGCACGAGCACCATCGTTTCCCGGCTCACCAAGTTTCGAACTTGTGGGCAAACTCGATGTTGAAGCATTGAGATGCAGTGACCGAGAGGTTCCTCTCGGAAGTCCCAACCATGGATGTCGGCAAGCTCAGACACTCTTCCACTCTTGGAAAGACCTTGTTTTGAGCCCAAGGACGGGGAACGGACAGCTGAGAGGTGGAGAAAGCGAATCACGGTTCGCTCCTCTATAGGCGCTTGCATCCAGACCCTACAAACCTCCAGCGCCTCAACAACAACAGCCTCGTCAGCCTAGGACATCGGAACCAGCCCCGACAGCTAGGACAAGGTGTCTAAACAGCAGCCCCCTCCTGTCAGGGGCAAGAAGGGCGGGAAGTCCTTCTGGGGAGGCAATAATCCTAAGGGAGTGGCCGAGGCCGCAAACGCTACGATTGGCAACCCCCCTGCAGGGTCCCCAGTGGGGGGATGCCCAAGGTTGCGCGCTCAGGTGGCTGCAGCTCGGGGCCGATTCCTGGACGATCTCCGTGATCAGCCAAGGATATTGCGTCTTGTTCTTTACATCTCTGCCTCCGCTGACAGCAAATCCAGTGTCACCGAGCTCCTATGCCATGGGATCGGCAAAGGGGCTAGCCTTTCGGGCAGGAATCGAGACCATGCTCTAGAGGAGGCTCTCCAAAAGGTCATCGACGGCTCCCCCCCACGACTTCTTCAGTCAACTCTTTCTTGTAAGAAAGCGTCCGAAGTCTGGAGACCTGTCTCGACCTCTCAGCCCTGATCAAGTTTGTCGAACAAACTTCGTTCAGCGTGGAACAGCAGAGCCAATCAGGCTTGTAGTGTGACCACAACTCTTCATGTGCACACTGGAGCTGAAGGACGGGTACTTCCAGATGCCAATCCCTCCGTCTTCCAGGAAGTACTTGAAATTCAGCCTAGACAACAGATATACCAGTTCAAGGTACGGTGTTTCGATCTCCCTGCAGCACCGCAGGTGTCCTCCAGAATGTTCACCCTGTTATCTTCATGGCCACACAGGAGCGGCATCCGTCTCCTTCGCTTTCTGGATGACTGGCTATCCCAGGCAATCTCAGAATCGACCCTTCCTCAACACCGAGACAAGCTTCTGGGACTTTGCCAAGGTCTAGGGATCATGGTAATTCTCGGGAAGTCTTCTCTGCTCCCATCTCAACAACTGGGATATCTAGGCATGATATTAGACTCCAATCTCCAAGCCTTCCCATCAGATGGCAGGATAGCAAGGCTGAGGAGAATCGCAGAACCTTTCCTCAAACGAGGAGAGCTTCCAGCCCAATCTTGGTTACGCCTCCTAGGTCACCTTTCCTCCTTGGCCAATCTAGTTCCAACGGCCACTTCAGGATGAGATCCCTGCATCGGCAGCCCAAGTCCCGGTGGAATCAAAACAATGATTCCCCAGACATTCTGGTCCATTTGGGGCCTGCGGAACGAATGGACCTGCAGTGATAGCTGACCTATGGAAACCTTTGCAGGGGAATGGATCTTCTCGCCCTTTCCCCTCATTTGATGCTGTCCTCGGACTCGTCAAAACAAGGGGGGGGGGGTCCACGTTCTTAATCAGGCCTATGGTCAGAACCAGAAGGGTACCTCCACATCAATCTGCTAGGAATGAAGGCCGTAGTCTGGCCCCTCAACACTTCCAACAGACCCTGGCGAGTCACTCCATGGACGACAACTCCACGGTGGTGCCTTTTGTTTCAGCAAGCAGGGAGGTACCTTTTCATATCAACTTTCTCATCTTACAGTGGAGATACTGAGATGAACCGAAGTCCACTCATACCCTATCGGCTCGTTTCACTCCGGACAAGGAATGTGCTCTCCGACAGTCTGAGCAGGACTTCACAGATAGAGAGTACCGAGTGGTCTTCGGCCCCCTTGGTAGCCAACAGGTCCTGACCTTGTGGACCTGTTTGCGACAGCCTTGAATTTCAAGCTGCCGCTGTACTACTCCCAGTCCCAGACCCCAAGGCACTCTGGCAAGATGCCTTTCTACACGGTGGGACAACATCGATGTCTACATCTTCCCACCGTTCTGTCTGTTGAGAAGGGGGCTCAACAAGACCAGACTATCGGTCAACCTGTCGATGACTCTGATAGAGAGTGGTTCCCGGAACTTCTACATCTCCTGACGGAACTCCTGAGAGAGCTTCCCCCACAACATGAGCTACTCAAACAACCACACTGCAATATCTTCCTCAAGCCGTAGCATCGCTTCGGCTTCACGCCTGGAGACCATCCAGCATACCTTCACAGAGAGGCGTTCCGCAAGAAGTTGCGGAGTGGATGTCTCGACACCTGCGAAAATCATCCGCAGGGGTCTACCAGGCGAATTGGAGAATCTTCTGTGGTTGGTGTTGTGGGAGAGGTACCTCTCCCCTTGATGCCACTATTCCAGCAATAGCGGAGTCATTGTCTATCAGCGGGAGGAGATGCTCCTGTCGCTCTCGGCGGTGGAAACCTATCGCCCAGCCCTTAGCCTGGCCTTCAGGCTGAAAGGAATAGACATTTCCTCCTCGCTGGATCTTTCTTCGCTCAAACGTAACTACGAACTTACCTGCCCCAGTTGGAAGTGAGACCTTCTCCTGGAACATGGTTTGGGCTCTTAGGGCTCTTAAGAGATCTCCTTGCGAACCATTACGCCAGGCTTCTGATCTTCACCGGTCTTGGAAGACGATGTTCCTGCTTGCTCTGGCCTCGGCCAAGCGTGTCAGCGAACGTCATGGTCTCTCGTACGGCGTCGCCCACTCAAGAGGATAGGTGGAGGTAACATTCAGGTTCGTCCCTGAGTTGGTTACTAGACTCAAAATCTGGGAGTCCCAGACTTTCGGTCGACTCCTTCAGGATTTCGAGTCTCTGTTCTGTAGCAGATGACCCAGACCTTCTCCTACTAGGCCCAGTAAGGAGTCGGAAGGGTTATCTTAAAGAACAGCTGCAGTTCGTCCTCACGTGCAAGCCCTGTTTGGGAGCACAGGGAGGATGGAGAGGAGGGTCTTCAAGAATGCCTTTTCAACCTGGACGTAAAGGATCATCCATCACGCCCTGAATCCAGATCCTCCTCCGTCACGTCGCCTTAGGGCACACGATGTCAGACACATTGCAACGTCCCTGGCCTTCAAGAGAAACTACTCTGTGACGCAGGTGCTACAAGCTGGAGTCTGGAAGCGTCTAACGACCTTCACAGCCCACTACCTGCAGGACGTGACCCACTGGAGCCTCGATACGTCTATCGGCCCTGTGGTGGCTACACAACACCTGGTCTAACCTCAGGCTCCTTATTGGACAGGTAGCAGAAGGTTGAGGGCATTGTTATCCGGTTTTAGACTGCATGAATGAAAGAAGTATGTCTGGCCCTTACTTTCTTCATCCTCCCCTCTCTTGGGGAAAGCAGCATCCTGGGTTCTCTGCATAGCTGACCTCAAACCTCTGCAGGTAAACCATGCTTCCTTGTGTTCCTAGTATTAAGTTAATACTGTCGCGTCCCCCATACCCTGACGAGGTGGTATTTGGAACGTCCTAGCCTAGAATTCCAGCTAAAGGACTTCAGGTTGACTTCCTAGGACAAGTCACACTTCTTCCCTCCACACACAAGCTTATGTAGGCCGCACGTTTCTTGCGTAGCAAGAACTTGCGAGGTGCAGGGACTCTTTTTCTCGAGTGCTGCTCACTCGGATTCTGAGTCCCCGGGTAAGCCAAAGCCAGTAAGGCAGGGGCCTTTCTACCCTTCCTAAGGGTAAGTCACCCTATGTAAATAGCGTGGTTTGTATTTCGGTTACGGAACAAATGACAGATTCGTAGATAATTTGTATTTTTCCTAACCATACAAACCTTAGCTATTTACACATATTTGCCCGCCAGCCCTGTCCCCCAAGCCAAGTCCTACCTCTAAGTGAAGTGAAGCAGTTCACCGGTGTGTGAGGGGGGAAGGGTAGCTAGCTACCACTTCCCTACCCCCCTGCTAACTAGCGCGGGGGTAATACACCCTCGTTAAATTCTAATGGCTCGCCATTTCAGCTGCGCTAAAAGGTAAACCCATTGTAAATAGCTAAGGTTTGTATGGTTAGGAAAAATACAAATTATCTTCGAATTTGTCATATTCATTCCAATAAATTGTACAAACTAAAAATTATTCATAACAGCTGTTATGAATAATTTTTAGTTTGTACAATTTATTGGAATGAATATAAGATTACTACTCTTACTTTAAAGAACTTTATTATTGATTGCAATAGCAGTACAGAAATTTGTTTCTGCATATTCTGTTTATTTACTTCCTAATTTCATTATGTTAGTCGTAATGTTCAATGAAAATTAATTGGAAAACATTAAAATATAAGTACAGTAAAAGCAAAGTTTAGTATATTTGTATTACCAGGACTTTTTAAAACAAGGGACTGAGTTACACTCGGCACCGGACAAGTTCAACTGTTGGCCAATTCTTTCTTTCTGGCTGGTCGTGCCCCCCCGTTTCAATTTTTAACAACTTCTCATTTAGTAACTTTGTATTTTCCTTATCATCAGCATTCCTAATAATACAACAGTGTTCCCTTGGAAAATATCTCTTTCTCTCTCTCTCTCTCTCTCTCTCTCTCTCTCTCTCTCTCTTTTTAGCTTTTCAGTCCATGGATTGTTAAGTTCTTGATCAGGAAGAAAATCCTTGAAGTATTTCTTCAGAAACGTAGTTCGGTCCTCATTTCCAGCAGTCAGTAGTGATCATAGGCTGTGCTTCATGAGGGTTTCAGTCTTGTACATTGTACCTTTGTATGGGTTAGACCGGTTTTTAACCCTTTTACCCCCAGGCTCTTTGGAAATTTCCAACCCTTAACCCCCAAGGGGTTATTTTTTCCCCAGCACATTTTGCAGTACAGTATATATTTTTTAAATTGCTCTAACAGCCTTAATTTTTGTCATAGAGAGGTCAGGTTGGTCTCATTCTCTTGGAAAATGCCTGAATTTTCAATATTAAACTTACCCGATAATCATGTAGCTGTCAACTCCGTTGCCCGACAGAATTCTATGGAGGGATACGCCAGCTATCACAATACTAGAAGGGGGTGTATTTACCAGCGCCACCTGTGGCCAGGTACTCAAGTACTTCTTGTTGACACCTCCTCAATTATTCCTCTGTCGTGCTTCCGGCAAGACGTTCTGGGATACGCTTATGTTCTTGGAGTATTTTCACGACTTTGGTGAAGTATTTCTCTTTGATTTCGGCTGTTGCTTTACTGGAAACTTCTATATTAGCTTAGTTAGCTTTTGGAATTAATTTGATTAATTATGGTGACGAAGAGAGTATGAACTCTCGTTCACCTTTCAATGGCCGACCCTTCCCTTAGACGGAAGTGTTGGTGTCTAAGAGAGTATAGACTCTCTTTCTTTATTTTGCTTAACAAAAGTTATAGATTTATTTTATATCTCTCCGCCTCTTATAGGCCTCTTCGATTAACTTCCTTTTATTATAAACTTATTAAAATTAATTTTTATATTTGTTTATATTCGACCTTCCTAATAGTAGGCGGTCTTTTCTTGGTACCGAAGTTAATTAACATTGAGCCCGTCATTTCGGTTTTACCTGTTAACATATTATGCTATTTCCGCCACAGACTTTGAAAGAATTTCTTTGACAGTCTCGTACTGTTTTCAAAGTTGAACTAACGTTTTGTTTTGTCTCTGCAGTTGTTGACGTTCAGAACGTTCAACTTGCACTCTATCGTTACGATAGAGAAAGAATGTTCACGGTTTCACGTTGCAGTAAGAGTAACCGTGTCTAGCGTTTTGTTCATTCTTTCTTAACTTAATGGTTTTGATCCTAATAAAGGAACTTTTCATTTTGGGAAATATTTCAGTTTTTTCCTTTAACAATAATATGTTTTAACGATATATATGATTGGGCTCTTCTCTCAGGTTCTAAGTCAAGAGAGAGAGAGAGAGAGAGAGAGATAGAGACGGAGGGAGAAAGAGGAGAATAAACGTTTCATTCAAGCCTGCCAGGCGTACGAGTAACGTCGTTATCGTTTTTGCTCTTCTCCCTAGTCTCTTTAGGGGAAGAAACTAAACGTTTCTAGAGTGATCTAGTGTTTAGTCTCTTTCCAGCCACTGAATTATCTTTCATTAGATTTTTCTGTTACATTGTAATTCTGTTTTCGCAATTACTAACTTTTGAGAAAGGATAGAATTGCGTGTTTCAGGTACAAACCACTTAAAGTTTCGAGTTCAGTGAAATAAGTGCAAACAGAAAATCAAAGTGATAAGTGATTAGCGCAAAGTGTGTCAGTGTTGTGCGTGAGGGTACTTCTGTGCGCGCCAGTCGTTCTCCCAGTCCGGGACCTCTTGCAAGCTCCCAAGCCCAGGGGAGAAGCAATGTCGAAGGACAAAAGGGTTCAGCAGGCCTTGATCGGCGCACAGAAGTATCCTCGGTGGTTGTGGGCGTGTCTTACCGAGACCGTCACTCCCACCCGCAGACGATTGAGCCCTTATTTTGCTCGTCTGCAGAAGAAATTTAGGGGAGAAAACGCTGGTCTCAGGTCTCAAGACCTCTTAAACATAAAGTCCAGACCTATGCCAGACGTACGAAGTTAGAGTTCAACAACCCGGATGCAGTCATTGGGTTAGCTCTGACTCTCCTCAGTCATCAGTTGAATGCACTCCGCCTAAGAGGAGTAAGGTTCTGCCGCAACAGATCTCTGCTGTTAAGGCTTTACCTCAGCAGACCTTAGTGTCTGCCGACCCCAAGTTGACTCTACTGCAGTCCATGCAGTCACAACTTTCGGTCTCCCTCCGCCTACACTCCCTCCGCCTACGCTCGCTCCGCCTGATCGCAGTACCACCTGCCAGGCGTACGATGTTGTGGACTCTACTACAGTCCATGCAAGCACAGCTTTCGGACTTGATGCGTGAGTGTCGGGCTGAGAGTGTTGCGCCTCCGCCTCCGCCTACACTCCCTCCGCCCACGCTCGCTCCGCCTGATCGCAGTTCCACCTGCCAGGCGTACGATGTTGAGCCACGTGCTGAGTTTGCTGTTCCCAGTGGTGTTCAGCCTCCGCCTTCCTTAAGGCAACCTTTACAATGGGATCAGGAGGATTATACCTCTCTTCCTCCGCCTCCACTTGCTGCTCCACCAGTGATGCAACACTCGGTTGAGGTACAACAACCTCTCCCGTCCATGAGTCAGTCTCCTCAGCTCTCGCTGCAGCGAGCTCAACCCTCCACAAGGCAAGCACCACAACACCTTAGCCTTGCGCCTCAGGAGCCTCAGCTTGCGAGACATTTACCTTGTTCTGCGCAGCCTCTTCCTCATCGCGCTCCGCTCACACCACAGGAACTGGAACTTGCTACTCCGCTTCCGCCAACCGCTCAGCAAGCGCAACCCTTGGGTTCAACCACTCATGCTAGGAGTCAGCCCCCTCCACCCATGCGCCTTCCTTCTGCTTGTCTTTTATTCAGCCTTTGCAGACTGAGCCTCAGGTGTTCCCTCAACAGAGGCTTGAAGAGGAAACCACAACTATTGTTGTTCCAGCTCGTTCTGACTCTGCTGTTCAGCATACCTTACCTCCATTTTCAAACCATATGATAATGGAGGTTATTTGTATTACTTATAAAAATATATTTGTATTCCTTGCAATATATTTTTAACAAGATCGCAAATATGGCAAAAATATGAATCATGAGTTATGAATGTAAGGTAAATATTATGTTGATATTAAAACCCCATGCAAGCATGCATAAAGCACTCTAGCACTGGTCATGGAATTTCTGAGAAATGTTAAACGCCATGCACACGCTCTGCTTTCCTTACAGCAGGCTCTGCTTACAGCAGGCTCTGCTTACTACATGCTCTGCATACAGCATGCTCTGCATACAGCATGCTCTGCATACAACATGCTCTGCATACAGCATGCTCTGCATTCAGCATGCTCTGCATACAACATGCTCTGCATACAGCATGCTCTGCATTCAGCATGCTCTGCATACAACATGCTCTACATACAGCATGCTCTGCATACAGCATACTCTGCATACATCATGCTCTGCATACCTTACCGCATGCTTCTCAGTCACACATCTTTGGTTGTTGCCAACTCACTAGACTGTCAAGCAGTTTCATAACGTTGCCTTCTAGTCTGCTGCTTTTGCACCAGTGAACCCTCACTGAGAGAACTTAGCTTTTCTAGGATATGGTCCCTGTAGATGAGAAAGTTCTTTTCTCCCTCCTTCTGATATTCCCTTGAGGACTCTGTCATTTGGAGGGAGCCTTTAGCTGCATAACCTCTTATGGACTTTTATTTAAGCATAACATGCTTCCAGGGAAGGTAATGGTTCCACTTCAGTCGCTAATCCCGTCTGTTACCACACCTGCTCCCATAGACCTTGAGCTGTGTTGCATGACATGCAGTCCAGGCTTAGTCCTTGTTAGAGGATTTTTTGTTTACGGAGTCAATGTGTCACGGGGAAGACGTTCAACAACCAACAGAAGTGACTTGTTGTGACGCAGTGCGGCAACCTCAGCAACCCGATAAGGAGTTGTCTGTACGACCCAGACAGTCTAGACAGATTCGGGTTGTCACTGTACTTCCTCGCTTGCCCATGATTGACAGTTCACAGACTGTGCAGCAGTATCATGATCTTGTGTCCGGCTCCGTCAGACGACTGGCTTTTAAGAGCTCCCACAAGTCGTCGCTGTCTGGAGATTTTCAAATGGACTATGGATCTGACCAAGGAACTGGGCCTCCTGGTCAATTTTGAGGAGTCTCAGCTCGTTCCATCCCAGACCATTGTCTCCTTGGGTATGGATCTTCAGAGTCGAGCTTTTCGGACTTTTCCGTCGGCCCCAAGGATCTTCCAAGCCCTAGAATGCATCCAGAGCATGCTGAGAAGGAACCGATGCTCAGTCAGGTAGTGGATGAGTCTAACAGGGACACTTTCATCGCTGGCCCTGTTCATATTGTTAGGGAGACTCCACCTCCCCCCCCTTCAGTATCATCTAGCTGCTCACTGGATAAAGGACATGACGCTAGAGACGGTCTCAGTTCCTGTTTCCGAAGAGAGGAGGTCTTCTCTCGCGTGGTGTAAGAACAGCTTTCTTCTCAAGGAAGTCTACCTTTGGCTGTTCAGAAACACGACCGCCGTCTCCTCTCGGACGCATCAGACACGGGCTGGGGTGCGACTTTGGACGGACAAGAATGCTCGGGAACATGGAATCAGGAGCAAAGGACACTTCACATCATTTGCAAGAAGTTGTTGGCGGTTATTCTGGCCTTGATAAACTTCAAGTCCCTCCAGCTTAACAAAGTGGTGGAGGTGGACTCTGACAACACCACAGCCCTGGCTTACATCTTCAAGCAGGGAGGGACTCTTTCGTGGAAGTTGTTCTAGATCGCAAGGGACCTACTCATCTGGTCTTAAGATCGAAAGCTAACTGGTAACGAGGTTCATTCAGGGCGGTATGAATGTCATGGCAGATCACCTCAGACGGAAGGGTCAGGTCATCCCCACAGAGTGGACCCTTCTCAAGAATGTTTGCAACAGACTTTGGGCCCTGTGGGGTCAGCCAACCATAGATCTGTTCACTACCTCGATAACCTAGAGACTCCTGTTGTATTGTTCTCCGATTCCAGACCCAGCAGCAGTTCACGTGGATGCTTTTCTGCTGGATTGGTTCCATCTCGACCTGTATGCATTCCCGCCGTTCAAGATTGTCAACAGGGTACTTCAGAAGTTCTCCTCTCACAAAGGGACACGGCTGACGTTGGTTGGCTCCGCTCTGGTCCGCGAGAGAATGGTTCTTAGAGGTACTGCAATGGCTGGTCGACATTCCCAGGACTCTTCCTCTAGGAGTGAACCTTCTAAGTCTACCTCACGTAAAGAAGGTACACCCAATCCTCCACGCTCTTCGTCTGACTGCCTTCAGACTTTCGAAAGACTCTCAAGAGCTAGGGGCTTTTCGAAGGAGGCAGCCAGAGCGATTGCCAAAGCAAGGAGAACATCCACTCTCAGAATCTATCAGTCTCAAGGGGAAGTCTTCCGTAGCTGGTACAAGACCAATGCAGTTTCCTCAACCAGTACCACTGTAACCCAGATTGCTGACTTCCTGTTATATCTAAGGAAAGTAAGATCCCTTTCAGCTCCTACGATCAAGGGTTACAGAAGTATGTTGGCAGCGGTTTTCCGCCACAGAGGCTTGGATCTTTCCACCAACAAAGATCTACAGGACCTCCCTAGGTCTTTTGAGACCTCAAAGGAACGTCGGTTGTCCACTCCAGGCTGGAATCTAGACGTGGTCCTAAGGTTCCTTATGTCATCAAGATTTGAACCTCTCTAATCAGCCTCTTTTTAGGACCTCACATTAAAAACTCTTTTCCTCGTGTGCTTGACAACAGCTAAAAGAGTAAGTGAGATCCACGCCTTCAGCAGGATCATTGTTTTCACATCTGAAACGGCTACATGTTCCTTGCAGCTCGGTTTTTGCTAAACGAGCTTCCTTCACGTCCTTGGCCTAAGTCGTTCGAGATCCCAAGCCTGTCCAACTTGGTGGGGAATGATCTGAAGAGAGTACTTTGCCCAGTTAGAGCTCTTAGGTACTATCTAAAAAGGTCTTAACCTTTACAAGGACAATCAGAAGCCTTATAGTGTGCTATCAAGAAACCTTCTTTTCCAAGTTCTAAGAACTCAGTTTCTTACTATTCAGGCTTCTGATTAGAGAAACACATTCTCATCTGAAGGAAGAAGACCTTGCTTTGCTGAAGGTAAGGACACATGAAGTGGGAGCTGTGGCTACTTCAGTGGCCTTCAAACAGAACCATTCTCTGCAGAGTGTTATGGATGCAACCTATTGGAGAAGCAAGTCAGTGTTCGCATCATTCTATCTCAAAGATGTCCAGTCTCTTTACGAGTACTGCTACACCCTGGGACCATTCGTAGCAACGAATGCAGTAGTAGGCGAGGGCTCAGCCACTACATTCCCATAATCCCATAACCTTTTAACCTTTCTCTTGAATACTTTTTATGGGTTGTACGGTCGGCTAAGAAGCCTTCCACATCCTTGTTGATTTGGCGGGTGGTCAATTCTTTCTTGAGAAGCGCCGAGGTTAAAGGTTGTGATGAGGTCCTTTAGTATGGGTTGCAGCCCTGTATACTTTAGCACCTTTGAGTTGATTCAGCCTCCCAAGAGGAACGCTGCGCTCAGTAAGGAAGACGATCTTATTAAAGGCAGAGTAACGGTTCAAGTCGACTTCCTTACCAGGTACTTATTATTTCATTGTTATTGTGGATAACTGATTATATGAAATACGGGATACTTAGCTATCCTTTAGTCTTGTACACTGGTTTTTCACCCACCCCCCTGGGTGTGAATCAGCTACATGATTATCGGGTAAGTTTAATATTGAAAAATGTTATTTTTATTAGTAAAATAAATTTTTGAATATACTTACCCGATAATCATGATTTAATCGACCCTCCCTTCCTCCCCATAGAGAACCAGTGGACCGAGGAATAATTGAGGAGGTGTCAACAAGAAGTACTTGAGTACCTGGCCACAGGTGGCGCTGGTAAATACACCCCCTTCTAGTATTGTGATAGCTGGCGTATCCCTCCATAGAATTCTGTCGGGCAACGGAGTTGACAGCTACATGATTATCGGGTAAGTATATTCAAAAATTTATTTTACTAATAAAAATAACATTTTTCTCAAAAAATTATTGAAAATATGAAAAAATAAATTTTTATAGCATTTATTTGCAAGGACGTACCGGTACGTCCATGGGGGTAAAGGGATGAGTTTTGTGAAACGTACCAGTACGTCCTTTGGGGGTAAAAGGGTTAAGTCTTATGCATCATGAAAACGAATGTGAACGGCTCCTCTAGTCCTTTCAGCTTCTTGATGACCCCCAAATTGTTCTTGTTCTCTTTCCTTATTCTGAGGTTTGTGTAGAAACAGTGCCTCCCGGTAATTCAGGCCTCTGAAAATGAGATTCATTATTGATTTTCAGTTGTTCCTTATGCGATTACATTCACCTCCACTTCCTATGTGGAGTCTCTGACAGGGTTTTTGTAATGTCCGCCCCTTCTTTGGTATACTACTGTATCATTATTATCATTATGAAAAAATCTGCAACCTTCAATGAAAAAGGGAATTTTACATGCCCTACGGATCAAACAGCCAACAGGAGAAGTCTCCCCCAGTGCCATTAAAGGAGAAGTAAAAAGTGAATATGGCTGTTCTCGTTAACCAGAATGCTCGTTCATGGAGAAGGACGTGCTTATGTATCCTCATCCTTTACTTTTTACCTATATAATCTTGTATGCTTCCCCTTTGGTTAAGGTGCATTCTGCTGTCCGTGTGCACCTGTACTCTCCTGTTGGAACACATTCTTCAATTAGTGCTCTACGCAATTAAATGCTCTACTTGAAAGAACTGCCGATTACAGGGTGGACACTTCATAATAGCTACGTGATTTCCGGACAAGAGTTCTGTGAATTTTCCCTTCAGTTCTTACATCCTTGTTAAGGCAACTGATATGGTTTCTGTGATTATGTTTTTGGGAGGACAGCTTTCTAAACTTGACCTTTATCAAATGCAAGCTGATATTGTGGTTGGTACACACAAGCCTTTGTTGTCAAATGCACCAAAGAACTCTTACCAGTGAAGGTAGGTTAGTTATGTAGAAATAATAAATATCCTAATGAAAGGGATCCTCTTATCTATCATAGTAAAACCCTCTTTCAATCAACTCTTTAAACATAATCACGAGTATTTTATTTGATATTGGAAAGAGAAATGAACATCCAATCTTACTAATCATTTCTTTCCAGGTCAAACTCGAAGAAGAAGCAGAATGGGGTATAGGAAGAAGAAGAAAAGTAATCCATCTAAGATCCAGAAGTTCAAGAATCTAAGGAAGAAGAGGAAGGAAGCCTTCAAGCAACAGTCCAAGAAAGTCTTGAAGAAGCCCCCGAACGCTCCTGGAGACTCTGAGAAGAAAGGACCCAAGAACTCCTACGCTAACGACCGCTCTCTGACTTTCTACGACGGAGTTTGGGTCAAACAAGACGCCGTCGCGTCATTGCAGAGCCTCAAGGCAGAGTTGACAAAGAAGAATTTGAGCCACAAAAAGGTTTGTATCTTTTGTTTATTATCTAGATACAGAACAATGCTGTGCTTTATTTGTTCTTACTCGAATACAAACTCATCGATTAATACAGGTATGAGCGGGACTTCAGTTTGATGTGTGTTTTAGTATGACTTCAGTTTAGTACAGGTATGATTAGGACTTCAGTTTAATATGGGTATGATTAGGACTTCAGTTTAATAGGGGTTTAAGTATGACTTCAATTTAATATGGGTATGAGTACGACTTCAGTGAAGCTGAGACAGCCACTTGAACTTTCAACTACTGTATGTGGTAGAATAAGCTGGCTTGTGGTGGGTAGGCTCCGCCCACTCGCCCGGTAGAGTAGCCTTCACTTTGACTTGGCCGTCAGACAGTGCAGACATGCTTCTCGATGTTCTCACCTGTCTGATTTACTCTTTTGTTTTTCCTTTCAGACTGAATAAATGTTCTTTCAGATCTTTTTGTTCGAGGGATTTGTCAATAGAATAAGCCAAGGATATGCAGTGTTTAATGATAACTGTAATTGTGTGATGGTTTTCTGTGCTACCTGTCATCATTCAATGTATTTATTCGAGTTGGGTGGCATGTCTGTTGCTGTTCTATCCCTCGTATATGTGGGCGTATAATGGCAATATGAACCTAAGGAAGCTGCTTTTCCATAGACATCACTGATGCTTAGTCAGAATGAGAGTTCTGTTGGTGGCTAGTCTAAAGGGGAAGGGACACATCCTTGTTCTTTCCTTCAGTGTCTGCTGGTCTTGGAAGGCATCAAGAACTTATCTCTTGGTCGTGTTGTTACGGTCTCTTTCCCCATCTTTCCCCATCAACCTGTAAGCCTCCATAGAAGACAAACTTCAAGTTCTCCCCCCTTACCCTGCCTGAACTTTGTTAGAGTCTTCTCTGCAACTTCCGAAGGAGGCTTCATCGAAGTCCGGGAAGTCATATCAATACAAGTCACGCCTACCGTTTCTGGGGACCAGGAACCTCCCTTCTTGAGTGAGTGCCGAGAGTTGTCCTATAGTGGGAAGAAACCCCAGCGCACACATTAATAGGGAAGTGTCGGTATTTGGTATGGATTTTTACTCGCCTTTTACCTATCCTCAGTCCTGGAACGGGATGAAGAAGAAACATCGTTATTCACAGCTCTCGTACGAGATGAGCACACGTACTGCTGATCAGTATTCAAAGGAGCTGTCCTTCCTTCTCACAGTTCTGCTATTGTTTGAATCTTGTTCACCAAAACCCAACCCTCCTAGCTGGAATGTGTTTCAGTACAAGGTACTTCTGCCAGTATCAGGTCTTATACGAGAGATGAGCCTATAAGTTGCCTTCGATCCTCTCTTACCTCGGGAGAATGTTCCCGAGATGTTTCAGTTATACCATTGCAAAAGCTGCCCCGAAGAATCTCTCCTGACCAGTCTCTCCGCCATATGCACTGGAGGGACAGTACTGACTGGTATAGAATCTACTTGGGAAGTCCTAGTATGTTCTGGCCTCGTATGCTTTGGGGAGAGCTTACTAATCTTCCCCGAAAGTATGTTTAGTTGGGAGGCACAGGTTTGCACAAGCCTTCTTTTGGTCTCGTATGGGACCATGGACAAACGCTGCTGACTGGGACGTGGGCTGTTGCCCTCGTTCTCTTCTTTCTCATGAATGTTTGGATGGCATGACAATAATAGCTACGAAGACGACTGGTCCAATTGGAACAGTAACTTCGGATTGATGTTTTCCCTCCCTATAAACACACAGCTTCTCTTTGAGACAGCTTTCCATGTGGTACCTTTCCATAAGATTTGTCTTCATGAGCCCATCGTCCACGCACATTAACTTCCACTCGCATGAGTTTCACCTGTATAATCAGGTACACAGATGATCAACCACAAGATTAGTCATCTCCTTGCTTGTCAGACACCACATGATCAGACACTTTATGCCCGTTGTTCAGTGACGTATGGGTCACAGATCTTACGGGATCTGCTTCGTTCCAGCTTTTTAGTGCACAATGCCGCTGGTAAATTAATTTGTGGTCGATCTCATCACTTGTACTGGCTATGAGATCTTCCCTTCATGATCGCAGAAGTTTCCTCGTCTTATTTTCCTTAGTGTTTCGTCTTCATGGGACCTTTCTAGTGGGTTATTTCCTGGCACGATAGGTGTTCTTGTTTTCCCCAATTGCCATTTCCCATTGGATGTGTTGCGACACACGATCGAGAACCACACCAATCAGAACTTGCATTCATTCTTTGCATGATCGTTACTTTCGAGACGCCAGGGAACTCTTAAGCCTATTACCTGTTCCCTCCCAGTCCTCCAAAACCAGAAATCTTTTAATGCCAGATCTCCAGACGAGCAGAAACTATTCCATAGCCTAGATTTTCCCACACCCAGAAATCTGTCCAGGATAAGGGATTCTTCCTGCACCCCTACAGATTCCCAGACGCCAAGGTCTTCCAACTCATTCGCATGAATGGGCTTGGAATATGTAATTTCTCAGGTTTCATCATAGCACTCGTAGAAGCACCATTTTTGCTAAATGATCATCCTCAAGCGTTTAGCCTCAAAGGCACGAGAGCCAGAAACCATCTCTTAAGGAGACAAGCCAGTGCTTGTTTATCTCAGCAAGGGGTTGCTCCAATCTGTTCACAGACTGGCTGGTGAATTTCCAAAGGGGAAGGAATTTTCGAGGAAACATTGAGAGGATGTCATCAAAGGAGTTTTGGGAGTTATGGTACTCACTTGCTAACTGGTACCTTTAACCTCAGTCAAGCGAGGGTGATCTGCTGTTACAGTTACCTGTGTTACACCAGGAGCAGGTGAGCTGTCTTCTGCATTATAGACCAGGGTAAGGTTGTAGTGTATCTTTTTCCTTTTGCAATATGTAGGACTGTTCCTTGCCATGGTCTTTGCTCTGTTGTCTACAGAAGTCATCCGACAGCCATAACCTTCAGGTTAGTGATCATGGGCCTGGTGTGAAAATGGTGAACAGTCCTAAATGGACCGATCTTGAGTACCGTAAGGTAGGCCAATTGGGGTATCGTTTACACTGCTCCTCGTACTGTTACGGAGAGTAGCTGACGGAGTTCACATGCCAACCAGTACCTGTGGGGTTCGGTTAGCAATCATGAGCTTTGGAGCTAACAGCTACCGCAGTTTCTTTTAGAACCCCTACAGAGTTTTCTCACCAACTAGTACTTATCAGATCATTCAGCAAGATGAAACTTGTGCAAAAGTATTTTATTCACTGTTTGCACCCAAACAGTATTAAGTGATTGGTCCTTAAGGACAGAACGCTAAGCCCCTAAGCAATTGAGAGTAAGGATACGTTGTCATGCGAAGCTATTTTCCTGTTCCCCTCCTAATTCTGACGAGTGTTTCACAGAAAAGAAGTCGAAGAGGTCCAGGAATCCCAGTTGTGAAAAGTCCTGTAGGACTTTTTGTGACACCATCTCTTCTTAGTAAGTGGACAGTTCATTACTGGTCCTTAGTCCCAAGGTGGCAAGAACCACATCGGCTGAAGATGCGAAGCCCTTTGCCGCCATCCCAGGTGGCTAGTTTTGCTACACAGCAACCAGGCTGGTCGGAGATGCAGAGCCATGCGGTCTCTTTCCGTTTGGCAGATCTGGATCAGCTTGGTCATCCATATTCTACCTGGATAGGGAGGTGCTGCTCCTTTCTCTGTTAGGGATACTTTGCTTCCCCAAATTGAGAAGCCAACGCCTTTCTAGGATGTCATTGTGCTCTTGCATTCTTACGCAACCACAACTCACTCTCCACCTCGACCAACAGAGGGAAGCATATATAGTACAGCCTCTGTCTCTTCTTTTATGAAGTACTTCGGTACATTTGAATAAGGAGATACACCACTGCTCTTAACCGATCCTGTTCACTGTGGACTGTGTTGAGCCGGTCAGTCACTGGTCCCCTCTCAGCGCCTCCAATTACCAAGCCCAGCCAACCACACCCAGAGAGCAAAAGCAGTATAGTTGACCCTCCGTACACTGTACCACTCTTGTCCAGGTGCCAGGGACTTTTCCAGATCTGTAAAAATATTCACAGCCCAGTTCATGACAGCATCCTGATTATACATACTAAGACCTTTTATTATTATTATTATTATTATTATTATTATTACTATCCAAGCTACAACCCTAGTTGGAAAAGCAAGATGCTATAAGCCCAGGGGCTCCAACAGGGAAAAATAGCTCAGTGAGGAAAGGAAATAAGGAAATAAATAAATGAAGAGAACAAATTAACAATAAATCATTCTAAAATAAGAAACAACGTCAAAACAGACATGTCATATAATAAACTATCAACAACATCAAAAACAAATATGTCATAAATAAACTATAAAAAGACTATGTCCGCCTGGTCAACAAAAAAGCATTTGCTCCAACTTTGAACTTTTGAAGTTCTACTGATTCAACCACCCGATTAGGAAGATCATTCCACAACTTGGTCACAGCTGGAATAAAACTTCTAGAGTACTGCGTAGTATTGAGCCTCGTGATGGAGAAGGCCTGGCTATTAGAATTAACTGCCTGCCTAGTATTACGAACAGGATAGAATTGTCCAGGGAGATCTAAATGTAAAGGATGGTCAGAGTTGTGAAAAATCTTATGCAACATACATAATGAACTAGTTGAACGACGGTGCCAGAGATTAATATCTAGATCAGGAATAAGAAATTTAATAGACCGTAAGTTTCTGTCCAACAAATTAAGATGAGAATCAGCAGCTGAAGACCAGACAGGAGAACAATACTCAAAACAAGGTTTGAGAGTTCCTATTATAGGGAGTGAAACCAAATACAAAACGGGTTGACGAGCACATAATCTTTTGTCAAGCTTGATATTGCCCTTTAGTAACAGACGTCCTTGCTCTTAGAATCAGATGGGTGCTGGCTTCCTCATTTACTTCTGAGAGTGTAATGTTAAGGTAGTGGTGAAATGGAATACTGTGTATCAGTACTCCTTCGTCCACCTTTCAGTATACTTCAAGGGCTCCAGTCTCTCGAGGGAGACCACAGCCAGTCCTTGGCTATGGCAATTGGCTCAATTTTGAGGATTACACCCTTCTCCTAGTCTCAGCATAACCACCACCAGCTCCTTCCTCCAGAAGGCATTGGACACTGATCCATCCATTCTTGCCCCTCCGAGGCACAGTCAAGGAGGGGTTGGAGAGGAAATAAGGGGGCTGTTGATGCAGAGGTAAGGTTCCTGCCATCACTAGGGAAATGCTCTACTTTGCGCATGACCTCTCAATCCAAAATTGTTCCTTGCTTACCTTCAAGATTCCATATCTGGACATGTTACATAAGGTAGAACAATCCTAGATTTTTACGCTGTAAGTCTTGAACGATTTTCTCCAGTACTCTCCCGTCGGCTCTTCATGAGTCGTCGCAAAGACATACTGTATCTGTACTCATCTTTGCCAAACGGGTACTCTTCAGGCTGTGTTCAAATGGAACTTTGTTTCATAATCCACATCCGGAGAGGATAACACTTCATGCTTTTGTTGACACACACACACACACTCACACTCACACACTCACACACACACACACACACTCTCTCTCTCTCTCTCTCTCTCTCTCTCTCTCTCAAGCAGTACAAGGTGGGGTCACCAAAATAGTTCCAACACTAAGGCAATTTGGATATAGACGGGTGATATATCCTTTGAAATTATTTGATCCACAAACTCAACGACTAAGGGGACAGTTAATATAGGCATTCAAAATTCTTAAAGGAATAACAAATGTAGATTACAACAATTTATTCACGCTTAGCACAAATCAGTCCAGGGGTAAAGGATACAAACTGGAATTGAAAAGATACAACACCACTCAATGTGGCAATTTCTTTACATACAAAATAGAGAATACTTGGAATAGACTTCCAGCGGATGTAGTAAACAGTAACACTTAGGTAAACGAGTTCAGGAATAAGGTAGACAAGAGCAAGTGTAGTCTCTGCTAATGAGCTAAAAAGTCTTTTGAGACATTCAAAATCCTTGTAACTCTCTCTCTCTCTCTCTCTCTCTCTCTCTCTCTCTCTCTCTCTCTCTCTCATATATATTGGCGAAGGTTCTAACCACAAACAAAAGGACTCAATTTGTACATTACTAATATCAGGTTCCTGATCATTAGGGACCACTGAACCACTCATGATAGCAAGGAAAAAGGAATATCAAAGGGAGAAGAGTGAATTTTCTCTCTCTTCCTCCTCTACCACCTCCTCTTTCTTCATTCTATCCTCGTCTTCAAAAATTTCATAGAAGGAAGAAGCAGCATCAGTAATCCTGCAGAAGGCCTTACTAAAGCTCTTCTTTTGGAGGGAGTGATAGATCTTCTGATTACTTTTCCTTGGGACTTGATCAGGTGGATCAGTAGGTCAGGTGAGGTTGAGCATTGCTCTTTCCTACATCATTCCTGTCGTGAATAAGGAGGAAGGCCTGTCCCTTTGGACGCTGTTCATCTCTTTCAGAGGGATTATTGCCTTTCATCGTTCAACAGGTACCTTAGGAGTTGGACAAATGGTTGGATGAAGTTGAACGGTCTTGGCCGGTGTGACACTGCAGGTTAGCGGTTCTACACACACCAATCACCAGCACTGTAGGCCAGATAAGGGTAGGATATGTGCTGCACTTGAAACCACCCTTCTCCTCCTCCAGGGTTTTGTCATCCGGACTGGGAGCTGGGTATGGCAGATACTTATATACCAGGAGCAGATAATGGTCTCTCCAGAGATTGAGTACTTGCACCTTTCTGGTGTCTTCTGTGGGACACACTGATGTGGCCCCCAAGTCAAGTGATGTCCTGTCCTGATAGCTTTCAGGTGGGTCACAAAGAGAGAGATTAGGATAAGGGTCGTAAAGAAAGTGTCTCCAGCCAGATCGCTTTTCTGTAGATCACAGACATCCTTGCTTGCCTCTACCGAAGAAGCACCTCAATAGAGTTTGGATCCCACCACTTCAGGGAAATGATCCATGCTCAAAGGGATCTTCGAGCTTCCTTGCTTACCTTGGGGTTAGGTGCTTGGGTGGGATGGTCCTTATCCCTAGGGCACGGGCACAGGCTCCCGCTGCTAACCTGACGAGGAGATCATAGTCTTTTCATCTGCTGTAGAGAGTAGGAGAGTTTCAGGCTCTTTTTGAAGTAAAACATTGAGGGATGCAGGTTCAGTCGAGTGTACGACGCAAACACAGTACCAGTTTGGTACCGTCTTGATCATATTTCTCCCTGTAAATTGACACAAAGTTACTTGGTGTCACATTAGGGCTCTGCAGTACTACTAAAGTAGAACTCTATGGTTCACGTGCAAATGTTGAAGTCTTCTCATTACCCCTTAACAAGAACAAAGTTGCCGGATACTGTTCCTTTTGGCTTAGTGAGGGTGTTTGCTTGCAGATGCAACTTTAGTCAGTTTGTACCTTTGCCACATCAAGCAAGAACTCGCTAGCCCTCCGGTTTACATGTCGGCTCACTTGGAAGTGAAGGTATTGGAACACCCTTGGCACTTTGCACCTTACTTGGACCCCATTCCCTGGATCTTGAGGTGGCTACTCAGTAGTAATGTAGCTCTCCATGTTCCCTCACTGGACTTGAGTGCATCCCATCTAAGGTAATGAGTTTGACATAAATGTTAAGAAGTAGAATTACTGGTTCTTCTAGCTCTTTCTTGTTTCTCTCTCTCGAGGGGATGTAGCAATTGCCTCCCTTACACGCTGGTCGGACGTCTGATGCTGAGACGTTACTCCTGTTAGGGAGGTAGGATTTCCGTATTCTAGTACTGGCTTTATTTTAAGCCCGTACCGAACGAGGCCCTAACAGCTTCTGCATCCTCATGGTTGGCTGTTAGACGGTTGTTTGAGTCACCTTCCTCGTTCCCGTACAGGACCAGGAAAGACGATTTGTCCAGGGAAGAAATAACCATCAAGTTTGGTTATAAGACTCTCCCTCCCCTCCCCCAACAATGAGTGAGTCTCCCTCTTTTAAAGCCTTCATAATTATAAGTATGTCTGGGTGGCCTGGCATCATCTAAGAGTATTTTGCATTCGTTTTTGCTATCTACAGTATGTAACAAAGTGTGTCGTTTCATCTACTGTGATGTTAATTGTTATTTTATCATAAATTGTATATCTATCCTTTCATCCCAATTTACTGTCGACTATTTGCCCTTTCTACCATTTCATTTAAACTTGGTTTATCATTGGTAATCTCACACTTTAATTTCAAAGAATTCACATCATTGTCTTAAGACCTTCACTAATGAACTAGGGTGCATTGTGCAAGAGGAGCACCTCTAGGCATGAGTTCCCTGTTAATGATTTGGACTGCTGTTCTGGCACCGCAGGAGACATATCCCTATTTGAAAGGACTTGGGTTTGTATAGCTAGACAATATACAAATTGCTCTTGAAAGATTTCATTTTTTACGAGAGCGAAATCAAAACACGAGTACAAAACATAAAGCACAACTGGATATTTCAGTCATTTAAACGGTAGTTTCTTGCCATGTCAGGATAGAATTAAGGAGGGAATCTTATTGTTATTGTTATTAGCTAAACCACAAACGTAGTAGGAAAAGCAGGATGCTATAAGCCCAAAGGCTCCAACAGAGAAAAATAGCACTGTGAGGAAAGGAAAGGGTCTGGGAACTATCTTATTTATTTTCTTGTGGAGAGGATTGAATTTTTGCATTAGTGAATTCTCCTGAAAAGGTTTATGTGAATATGTTCTAATTGGGAAGAGGAATTTGTCCTTGAATTAGAAAGAATTAGTACCCCTTATTCTACCCTACATTTTCTAGCATTGTTTGATGATAGCATACCTTAGCAGCCGTTTCCCCGATGCTGGACAAATTTAGTAGTGTGCTTCATGATAGATTTAGATTATTTAGTTTTAAGTAAGACTTCAGTGTATAAATGTAGTCTTTCCTTTGAATACAAGGATGTATTAAACTTGTTAGGCTGGGAGGAACGTAGAGAGTAGAGGTCACCTTTTTGTTTTTGTTTCATTTGTTGATGTCGGCTACCCCCCCCAAATTTGGGGGAAGTGCCTTTGGTATATGTATGTATGTACATACATACATATACCAAAGGCACTTCCCCCAATTTTGGGGGGTAGCCGACATCAACAATGAAACAAAACAAAAAGGGGACCTCTACTCTCTACGTTCCTTCAGCCTAACCAGGGCATAAACATAAACATAATGATTTAGTATTTAACCTTGTAATGTATGAAGTAGAGATTTTTATAGTAACAAAAGTTTTTTTTTTATGTATCTACAAAATAAAGTACGCAACAAATTTTGTGGTAGTGAAAATGTATGTAAAATAGTATCAAATATGTACACCGGGGCAGGCACATCTTTGCAATTTTTTTTTTATGTCAATCGTACATGAAATCTTAGAATGTAGTATGTTTTATCGTTCGTTTTGACTTCTTGCCCGGCACAATCTCCTGCGCTTTGTAAGGGAATTGTAACTTTCTTGTACCTAAGATAAAGTGTGATAAGTTTAAAACATCCACATGTTGAATAAAAGAAGAGTGAAACTTTGTGTGTATGTATGACGAGTGAGAGAGAGAGAGTGTTGAAGGAAAAAGAATAGTTGGCAAACAAGGTAATAGATGTTTATCAAAGTTAAAAGTTTGTGTTTTTTAAGAATTTAATTCAAACAAACTCCATCAGTTTCATGTACATTATCCTGGTCTTAAATTTCATGATATGCACGCCAAAGAAAATGATCTCGTCACCAGACATGCAAGTCTAATGACCCATTGTTTTGGGTCTTATCCAAAATTGACAACGTGTGGATGGATGGATTACGGGATTCAGGGCTCAGTGCCCAACACTGAAATTGATAGTCTAAGTAGATGAAAGTCGCCCAGTTGATAATTTCTTGTCAGTGCACCTCAAGCAATAAACTGTAGGAATTACCAAAAGGTCTTTGCACAATGTTGGAACCATGAATCAGATTAAGAAGTTACAGCAAGTGAAGAGTGAATTTATGAAATATAGATTTGATATCTTGGCCTGAAGTGAAACACGTTGTAAGGGGATTGGTAAGGAAACTTTAGTCCAAGGAAATATATATATATATCAATTCAGGAAGAACAGATGGAGTTGGAAGGGAAAGGGTAGGAATGACAATGACACCAAGAGCAGAAAAGGCATTAACCCTATTACCCCCAGGCTATTTGGAAATTTCCAACCCTTAACCCCCAGGAGGTTATTTTTTCCCAGCACATTTTGCGTATATATTTTTTAAATTGCTCTAACAGCCTTAATTTTTGTCATAGAGAGGTCAGGTTGGTCTCATTCTCTTGGAAAATGCCTGAATTTTCTCAAAAAATTATCAAAAATATGAAAAAAAAATTTTTTATAGCATTTTTTTGCAAGGACGTACCGCTACGTCCATGGGGGTAAAGGGATGGGTTTTGTGAAACGTACCAGTACGTCCTTTGGGGGTAAAAGGCATTAACTGAGTGGAGAGCTATAAGTAGTAGATTGTTACTTGCAAAGTTCAAATCAAAGTAGTGCAATATGAGTATTATAGTTTGCTATGCACCTTCAAATGATTCCCCTGAAGAAAGTAAAGATACTGTCCTTTCAGCCCCTAACTGCTCTCATTTTAAGCCTTCCACCACACTTCCATTTCCACTTTTTTTTGTTCCGTCTTCCCGTCGGAGGTCTTAACTTTAAATTTCAAACTGCAACTACAGGGCTTTCTCTTTGAATGGTGTCCCTGGGCCAAGCATTATGGCCAAAGTTCCTAAATCCAATCTATTTGATGATGTATAAACATTTAAGTCCATAATTATTTACGTTATTCTTTCTATTTATAGCCGCATGCAGCCCATCTTTCATAAACGTGTACTTTTCTCCTCGTCAGGTTAAGTTGATAATGATGAAGGCGAAGAGGAAAGCTAATCGGAAAGTACAGACCGAGAACACGCTCAGAACGACCGAGAATAAGCCGAAAAAGAAGAAAGAGGAGAAAACGGAAGACAAGGAAGAGGAGAAAACGGAAGACAAGGAAGAGGAGGAAATGGAAGACAAGGATGGTGATGTAGTTATGGAGTGAATAAGTGCGCCAGACTGTTCCTCGCTTTGGTGGAAAGGGGCACGACGTATTGGCCACACTTTCAGAACTTGCACATGTGAAAGACAGAATTGAGTCCGTGCAAGAAGAACGTTGCAAAAGCATCATGCTTTATTGGAAATGGAAATTGTCATTGTCGTGCCACAAAATATCACGTCGTTTGTGTTCAAATGTTCATTCTTGACGTGATGGATGTTAATGATGAGTTCTGTTTACAGTCAAACCTCATTTTTTAAGTCATTTTGTGTTGAGATGTTTTTGACTTATGATAAATTATGAGATAAATTTACTTCTTTTTCTTTACTCTTCATTGAAACAGAATTATTAGGAAGACAATCGAAATCTCAGAGATTCACCTGAGCTATGACAGTGATTTATTTGCCAATTTTGTTGTTTGAAATATGTACAGCTGGTTTTTCCTATACCTGTGTATTGCCTTACACAGTAGCCCTGTGTATTAACGTATACAATAGCTTTGAGATGATACCCTTTCTTTTCTCATTCTTTTTATTCCCTAATAGTGGAATGATTGTTTTCAAGTTTTGGTGTCTATTAACCCTTTTACCCCCAGGCTATTTGGAAATTTCCAACCCTTAACCCCCAGGGGGTTATTTTTTTCCCAGCACATTTTGCAGTATATTTTTTTTTAAATTGCTCTAACAGCCTTAATTTTTGTCATAGAGAGGTCAGGTTGGTCTCACTCTCTTGGAAAATGCCTGAATTTTCTCAAAAAATTATCAAAAATATGAAAAAAAAAAATTTATAGCATTTTTTTGCAAGGACGTACCGGTACGTTCCATGGGGGTAAAGAGATGGCTTTTGTGAAACGTACCAGTACGTCCTTTGGGGGAAAAAGGGATAATAACTGAATTTATCATTTTTATTTGAGTTCTTTACCTGATGCAAATATTATGCTGTTAGTTCATTGTACTTTTTATTACATTATAGTTTGCAACAAGACTGTAACATTTGCAACGTTATATTCAAGTTTAATAATTTCGGACTATTGATCGTCATGTTCAGCTGAGGAATCTCTCTCTCTCTCTCTCTCTCTCTCTCTCTCTCTCTCTCTCTCTCTCTCTCTCTCTCTCTCTCATTAATAGAATGAGACTGCTCACAGGCACTAGTGGATGGTGTTTTACCTTATTTTTAAATAGAAATTAGATTTATGAGATATAAAAATAGATACATTTTCAGTAGAAACAAGATTTGGAAAATGGTAAGATATATAAATAAAAAGGTCAATCTGATTATACCTTAAAAGTCGGAATGTATTACTTTTATGGAAAGACTCGCGTAAGATTAACCAGGCGAGAGTTGAAGAACCCAAAGAAAAAGCAGCGCCGGTAGACAAGGGATGGAGAAGAGAACCTATACCACCATCTACAGTGTACCATGCAAGGCAAACTGCAGGCTGTAAGTCCCTAAAAAAAAAAAAATGTGAATAGATACTTTTGTGATTTGGATATACTATAGAGTACATTAATGCACAAGATACCTTCAATTTTAATCATCCATTTGGTCATGATAAATTCCAGTCAAATGTTTTATGTATCATTATTTTTAAATATTTAACTTAGCCGGTGAATATATAATAGCTGAGCCTCCGACGGCTCGACAGAAAAACACAAAAACTCGCGAGCGATCGCTATGAAGGTTGCGGGTGTGCCCACTAGCGCGAACTATCGGCCAGATACCGCATATACATGTAAACAGACCCAATTCTTCTCTGTCGGTCTGATCGACAAGACGTACCATTACTCGCTGTTAACCTGCAGTTTTTCAACAGTCTTGGTGAAGTACTTCCTTTTGGTTTGAGCTTTCGCAGTGCAGGTGTTTTATCTTCAACTTAAATCTTGAACTCTTTTTTGGATAGATTTGATTGTTGATGACTTTGGATTGTTTTTTGGACTTTCTTTGACTTTTAAAAATGGCCGACCCTTCCCTTAGTACGGAAGTGTGTTTTAGGCTTTTAGCAATTATCTTATCACGTTATAAATTGTTGTTGTTAATTATAAATTTTCCTCTATATATTTTATATCTCAACCGCTTTTATTAGGCCTCTTCGATTAGCTTTCCATTTATAATAAACATCAAGATAAATTTTAATGATTTGTTTATATGCGACCTTACCTATTCCTCCCCTAATCCGAGAGTAGGCGGTCCTAACTTGGAAACCGAAGTTAAACAACGTTGAGCCCTTTCAATCGTAAATAACTTTTACAGAGCAAATGATTTAAAACTTATTAAATGAATATTTTTTAGTAGATATTTTATGAAAGATTTTTTTAATAGTCTTCGTACTGTTTCAAAGTGAACTAACGTTTGGTTTATTTATGCTACGCAGTTTGCGCTCTATCGTTACGATAGAGAGAGAGAGAATCACGGTTTCACTTTGCAGAAAGAGTAAATCGATTCTGACATTTTGTTCATTCTTCTTTCAAACTTAAATGTTTTAAATACTAATTTAAAGGAACTTGTTAATTTTCATTTTCTTAGTCCTTTCAGTTTTTTCCTTTGGTCAAATAACCTGTTTATTGACGAAAGGTGAGTGGGCTTTTCTCTTCGGTGTGAAATCAAGAGAGAGAGAGAGAGAGAGAGGAAGAGAGAACGTTCCGATCTTTATTCTCGTCCCAAGCGATCAACGTTGTTCTCGAGTCAGTTTTTTACTCTCGTCCCAAGTCTCTGTACGGGGAGAAAGGATTAAACGTTTTTAGTTTTTATTCTCGTCCCAAGGCTGTACGGTGAGAGATTGAAAACGTAGTTTTGAATGAACTAGTGTTTAGTCTCCTCCCCAGTCACTGATCTTTTTATCTTAATATATGTTTACTGTTTTTTGCTTGTATTAATGTGCTTACATTATACGACTTATTTCGCAATTATAACCTTTTGATGTAGGGTAGAATTGCGTGCTTCAGGTAGAAATCAGTTTTATTCATGCCTAATGTGAATTGTTGAAAAATTCGATTTCAGTGAAGTAAGTGCAAAACAGAAAATCGTAGTTATAAAGTGATAATTGCGCAAAGTGTTATCAGTGTTGCGACCGAGGGTTCGTCTGTTCGTGCCTGTCGTTCGCCTAGTCCGGGACCTCTTGCAAGCTCCCAAGCCCCAGGGAGAAGTAATGTCGTACGACTTATGGGTTCGAGAGGCCTTGATCAGCAAACAGACGTTCCCTCTATGGTTTCAGGCGTGTCTCATCAAGACCGCCCCTACCATAAGACGAGCGAGACGATTTTCTCCTCGTCATCCGAAGGCTTTTCGCATAAGAAACCGTGGAGCAAGGTTTCGAGTCCCTTAAAGCGAAAGTCAGTCCCTTCAGGACAGGTCCAGCGTCCTGGTTGTAGCCATTGGGACAGCTCTGACCCTATGCAGTCATCGGAAGACTGCTCGCCGCCTAAACAAAAGCGTAACACAGGCTCCTAGAGTCTTATTGTAGGCAAGGTTTTGCAGTCACAGACGTTACCCTCGTCTCTTACCGCACCCATTCCCGTTGATCCTAAATGGGTTGTACTGCAAGACATGCAGAATAAGCTTGCCTCTCTTATGGAGGACTATTCTGCTGAGCAGGTTCACGATGATCCTCGCCGCTTAGCTGATCGAGATCCTGGCCGTCAGCCGCCCAAACGAGCCTTTGCTCGTCCTGTTGACATTGACGTTACAAAGTCACGTCAATCATGTTTTGTAGAGCCTCACTCGATGCAGTCCCGTGTTGACTCTCAGCCGCTTGTGGACGTTCAGCCGCTGCCGCTTGCTCTTGTTGACGTTCAGGACGTTCGCCAACCAGCATAGTTGACTTGTTTTGACGTTGAGCGTCAAGCACCGCAGTCAAGAGTTGTTTTGACTGCTCAGTCTAGGCAGTCAAGGCAGTCTCGAGTTGACGTCGAGCGTCCTCCCGCACCTGTTGTTGTTGCTGGTCAGTCCTTTAAGCAGTTACATGACATAGCGTCCTTGACTGCTACTGTTGCTCCTTTGCGTGTGGACTCTGCTTGTCAAGCATTGCCACCACGGCAGGTCTCTCCCTTGCTTGAGACTCGGCAATTGTCGGACAAGGTTCCTTCAGATGAGGAAGTTGCTGATCCCCCTCCTACTGATATTCCCTTGAGGACTCTGTCAGACGGAGAGGAGCCTAAAGCTGCTCAGCCCTCTATGGACTTTAAATAAATCATGCTGATTTTAAGGATCTTTGTCCGGATCTTTTTGTAACTGCTGCTCCTCGTTCGCCTAAACGTCAGAGTTTACACTAGGCCTAGCTACTTCGAAGCCGTTGTTTTCTAAGCTAGTGCTCTCTCGCTCTTCTAAGAGAGCTTTACGTTTGCTAGGCGACTGGTTAATCACCAGGAGGAGTTTAAGCTGGCTTATAGAGCGAGAGTCTGGTATGACACGGGAGAAGTTCTCGGCTTGGGAGTTCCTGCCTCTGCCCAGATAGACTTCTCAAACCTCATAGACTCTCCCTGGCGCCTGGCCATGAGACGCTCCAAGATTTTATGGTCGGCTTCAGAGCTAGACCATCTCCTGTTAGAAGTTTTTTTTTCGAGCGTTTGAAGTTTTGCTGTACAATTATGTCATGCATAAACAAGGCTTTCAGGGATGGCTCCAATAATCTGACAGCCACGTTCTCTGCAGGAACAAGTCTATCAGGGATGGCTCCAATGATCTGGCAGCCACGTTCACTGCAGGAGTACGTAAGAGGCAAGTGCGCTCAATGTGTTCATTGTCAAGACAAACTTTACGATGAAGTCTACCAGGCTGTCTTGACAGCATTAATGGAAGGCGACTGGATGGTCTCTCTTATCGGGAATCCGAGCCTCCCTGTACTTGGACGACTGGCTTCTCAGAGCATCGTCCAGTCTTCGCTGTCTGCAGGATCTACATTGGACGTTGAGTCTGGCCAGGGAGTTGGGACTTTTGGTCAACCTAGAAAAGTCCCAACTGATCCCATCCCAGATTATTCTATATTTGGGGATGGAGATTCGCAGTCCAGTTTTTTCGGGCTTTTCCGTCTGCCACCCGAATAGAACAAGCCCTGCTCAAAGTCCAACTAATGCTGAAAAGAGAACGTTTGTTCAGTCAGGAGTTGGAACCGTCTCGTAGGGACTCTCTCATCCCTGGAGCAGTTTGTCTCGCTAGGGAGACTACACCTTCGGCCTCTCCAGTTCCATCTAGCCTCTCACTGGAACAAGGACAAGACGTTAGAGACGGTATCATTCCCAGTCTCCGAACCAGTAAAGGCATGCCTGAAATGGTGGGACAGCAATATCAGTCTGAGAGAGGGACTATCCCTAGCAGTCAAGAACCCAAACCACGTGTTGTTCTCAGACGCGTCGGATTTGGGTTGGGGTGCGACCCTGGACAGTCGGGAATGCTCGGGTCTGTGGACCTCAAGTCAGAAGAGCATGCACATCAACGGCAAGGAGCTATTAGCAGTCCACTTGGCCTTGATGAAATTCGAAAGCTTTCTTCGAAACTAAGCGGTAGAGGTCAACTCAGACAACACCACAGCTTTGGCGTACATCTCCAAGCAAGGAGGCACACACTCCTTCACGCTGCTCGAGATCGCAAGGGACCTTCTCTTATGGTCAAGAAATCGAGGCATCTCCCTGTTGACGAGATTCATCCAGGGGGACTTGAACGTCTTGGCAGACTGTCTCAGTCGGAGGGGTCAGGTGATACCCACGGAATGGACCCTCCACAAGGACGTGGGCAAGAGTCTTTGGGCTACTTGGGGTCAACCCACCATAGACCTCTTTGCCACCTCGTTGACCAAAAGGTTACCAATCTATTGCTCACCAGTCCTAGATCCAGAAGCAATCCACATAGACGCGTTCCTACTGGATTGGTCTCATCTGGACTTATATGCATTCCCACCATTCAAGATAGTCAACAAGGTACTGCAGAAGTTCGCCTCTCACGAAGGGACAAGGTTGACGTTGGTTGCTACCCTCTGGCCCGCGAGAGAGTGGTTCACCGAGGTACTTCAATGGCTGGTAGACATTCCAAGAAGTCTTCCTCTAAGGGTAGATCTCTTACGTCAGCCCCACGTAAAGAATGTTCATCAAAGCCTCCCCGCGCTTCGTCTGACTGCCTTCAGACTATCGAGAGACTCTCAAGAGCTCGAGGCTTTTCGAAGGAGGCAGCCAGTGCGATTGCGAGAGCTAGGAGAGCTTCTACCATCAGAGTATACCAGTCGAAGTGGGAAGTCTTTCGAGACTGGTGCAAGCCAGCATCTGTGTCCTCTTCCAGTACCTCTGTAGCCCAAATCGGAGATTTTCTTTTACATCTGAGAAATGTTCGCTCCCTCTCAGCTCCCACGATTAAGGGCTACAGGAGCATGTTGGCTTCGGTCTTTTGTCATAGAGGCTTAGATCTTTCCAACAATAAAGATCTCCAAGATCTCCTTAAGTCTTTCGAGACCTCTAAGGAACGTCGTTTGGCAACTCCTGGATGGAACTTAGACGTGGTCCTAAGGTTCCTCATGTCAGACAGGTTTGAGCCATTACATTCAGCCTCCCTGAAGGATCTCACCCTCAAGACGCTTTTCCTAGTGTGCTTGGCTTCGGCTAAAAGGGTCAGTGAAATTCATGCCTTCAGTAAGAACATCGGCTTTTCTACAGAAAAAGCCACATGTTCACTTCAACTTGGTTTCCTGGCCAAAAATGAACTGCCTTCTCGTCCTTGGCCTAAGTCTTTTGATACACCTTGCCTGTCAGAGATCGTAGACAACAAACTTGAAAGAGTGCTGTGTCCAGTTAGAGCTCTTAAGTTCTACTTAGCTCGTACTAAGTCCTTACGAGGTGGATCTGAGGCATTATGGTGCTCAGTTAAGAAACCATCATTGCCTATGTCAAAGAATGCTTTGTCATATTTTATCAGATTTTTAATACGAGAGGCTCATTCTCACTTGAATGAAAAAGACCGATGCTTGCTTAAGGTTAAGACGCACGAAGTAAGAGCTATAGCAACTTCCGTGGCCTTTAAGCAAAATAAATCTCTGCAAAGTATTATGGACGCGACCGTTTGGAGAAGCAAGTCGGTATTTGCGTCATTATACTTAAAAGATGTCTAGACTCTTTACGAGGACTGCTACACACTGGGTCCATTCGTTACAGCGAATGCAGTAGTGGGTAAGGGTTCTACCACTACATTCCCTTAATTCCAATATCCTTTTAATCTGCTCTTGAAATGTTTTTTAATTGGGTTGTACGGAAGGCTAAGAAGCCTTTCGCATCCTGTTTTGATTTGGCGGGTGGTCAAATGTCATTTCTTGAGAGCGCCCAGATTAGGGGTTTGATGAGGTCCTGTTGTATGGGTTGCAGCCCTTGATACTTCAGCTCCTGGGAGTCTTTCAGCATCCTAAGAGGATCGCTGGGCTTCGTGAGGAAGACAGACTAATAAGGCAGAGTAATCGTCTAAGTCAACTTCCTTACCAGGTACCTATATATATTTGGGTTTTGTTATGATATAACTGTCAAAAACTCTAAGCATATACGCTGTAAACTTAATTAACTCTGGTCTCTACCCACCACCATGGGTGTGAATCAGCTATTATATATTCACTGGCTAAGTTAAATATTTAAAAATGATATTTTAATTATAAAATAAATTTTTGAATATACTTACCCGGTGAATATATAAATTAAAGGCCCCCCCTTCCTCCCCAATAGAGACCCAGCGGGATGAGAAGAATTGGGTCTGTTTACATGTATATGCGGTATCTGGCCGATAGTTGGCGCTAGTGGGCACACCCGCAACCTTCATAGCGATCGCTCGCGAGTTTTTGTGTTTTTTTGTCGAGCCGCCGGAGGCTCAGCTATTATATATTCACCGGGTAAGTATATTCAAAAATTTATTTTATAATTAAAATATCATTTCTTGCAAACAGGAATGTTTTCATCTTGACTTTGCATTCATAAGTCCAATAATTATATTTTCTTGCTTAATATTCTCTTCCTGTTCTCCTGTATCTTTGGATTGAATATAGAAGAGATGAAAATGTAGTGATTATTATACTAAAGGTTAATTATTTATACTATGTTCCTCTTCTTCAAACTCTCAGATGGACTTGTAGAGATAACAAAGTTCTTGTTTACGTTGAAGAGCAGAATTCTTGATGATTTGGTTTGGTGACCAATTTTCTATGCTGTCTTGTTTTATGTGTACCAGCCATCAAATCATCTGTCATGGCATTATTTGAATCCATAAATGAAAAGAGTAGTGTAATAGTTAATATGGCACTTAGAGATTGTGGTTATTATATGCTTGAAATATTGGCTACTTGGCATCCTCATCGTCACCTATTGCTTCTTATACGAGACTGTTATGGTTCGGAGTCAGTTTTAGTAACCGTTGGATTTTTACAAAGCAGGGACATTATAAACCCGCCTCTTTTATCCTGTCATTGTTAACCCTTTTACCCCCAAAGGACGTACTGGTACGTTTCACAAAAGCCATCCCTTTACCCCCATGGACGTACCGGTACGTCCTTGCAAAAAAATGCTATAAAAATTTGTTTTTCATATTTTTTGATAATTTTTTGAGAAAATTCAGGCATTTTACAAGAGAATGAGACCAACCTGACCTCTCTATGACAAAAATTAAGGCTGTTAGAGCAATTTAAAAAAAATACACTGCAAAATGTGCTGGGAAAAAAATAACCCCCTGGGGGTTAAGGGTTGGAAATTTCCAAATACTTGGGGGTAAAAGGGTTAAGTAGTTTACGAAGACCGTCGAGTCTCGTTGCTGGACTGTCATCGATTGCCTCACCTCAGACTTGAATGAAAAGGAAAAGAAAACCTCATTGAAAGAGTTCTAATCTTAGTCTTGATTTCAGGTTGCTTCACTTATATGATCAGTTGGAAGTGGGCTTCTCGGGGGAGAGAGTAGAATTTGCCGTTGAATTTTAATTGCCTATATGATTATTTTATTAAATTCACAGTCTAGTTACCGTGTTTGCCTCTGTCGTACTTGTTTCAAAGAAGAAAACGACGACCAGTTGTCCTGTCTGGAGAATCCCTAACCTGATGGGGACCCCGAGGTCCCAGTTGTGTTTCTGCTAAGGATTAAACATCTCTTCCTGTGACTCCCATACCTTTGGAACTGTGTAGGATTACAACCTATCTTTTCCAACTATCTCATGCTTCAATATTATTTCAATATCTTTGTAATTTGAATTTAATTTCTCTCTTCCATGGTCCGGTGATGAGAATCTCAATACTAGGTATCATGAAAGGGGAAGATCTGTAACAAGAACAGCAGAATTAGGTTAACCCTTTTACCCCCTGGCAATTTGGAAATTTCCAACCCTTAACCCCCAGCGGGTTATTTTTGTCCAGCACATTTTGCAGTATATTTTTTTCAAATTGCTCTAACAGCCTGAATTTTTGTCATAGAGAGGTCAGATTGGTCTCATTCTCTTGGAAAATGCCTGAATTTTCTCAAAAAATTATCAAAAATATGAAAAAAAAAATATAGCATTTTTTTGCAAGGACGTACCGGTACGTCCATGGGGGTAAAGGGATGGCTTTTGTGAAACGTACCAGTACGTCCTTTGCGGGTAAAAGGGGGTATGAAATAGCTGAGCTAGATCGCCAGCAGTGGGAGTCTAGCTAATTGCAAGCAAGTTGACTGGGTGATGAATATAACTTGAAGACTGGGTCTCCTTCGAAATGGACACGTCAATGGCAGCACTGTTCGTCAAAAACAGCGCTGTTCGATTATCTTGCCTTGAGTGTCCTATTCCGGACACAATCTGTTGCGAAGCTACTCAGAAGCGAGGTCAGGCATATGTTAATGTCAGGAGATGAAGGCAAAAAATACCTTTCTTGGCATTTGTATGATTACTGATGCAGAAACAATATTACTGTATACATGCAAAGAAAGTTATAATGTCTATATATCAGATGAGGAAAGAAAGACTACCTTATTTGTATAGGCAGCATAATAAATACTTAGATTATACAGTAATACGATGAATAATGAGGTAGGAATATAATCCATCTTATTGTGAAGAATAGGTTGGGAAAGTCTGAACTCTTCAAAATATATGATGTGGATAACTATGATGATTGAGAATGATCTGCAGAAAATATTTTAGTTTTTCTTTACTGTATCTTGGCAATAGGGTTTTATAATCATGGAAAAAAAAATATATTTTTTAATTACTGTATATGATGAAGAATAATGTACATTAATCAACCCTTTTACCTTCAGGCTATTTGGAAATTTCCAACCCTTAACCACCAGGGTTTTTTTTCCCAGCACATTTTGCAGTATATTATTTTTTCAATATTAAACTTAGCCGGTGATTATATAAGCTGCAGCTCTGCTGCCCGACAGAAAAACTCTACGTTCAAAATACGCCAGCGATCGCTATGCAGGTAGGGGGTGTACATCAACAGCGCCATCTGTCGAGCAGGTACTCAGTACTCAATGTAAACACAGAACTCAATTTTCTCTCTGTCGTGCCACCGGCAAGACCTACTAAATTCGCTGTTGCTTACTGGATTGGTTTTCACATATTTGGTGAAGTACACATTTCTAGTTTTGAGCTTTCGCTTTGCAGACGTTATCTTCAATACATCCTTGCATTCTTTTATTGATTTTGGATTATTTGGTGACGACTTTGAATAGATTTTGAATTCCCCTTTGACTAATTCAAGATGGCTGACCCTTCTCAAGTCCCTAAATTCAGGAAATGTAATGCTAGGGACTGTTCAAGGCGTCTTCCGAAGGCCTCTATCGATCCTCACACCGTTTGTTCCAATTGTCGGGATAAGACCTGTCAATTGGAAGATCGATGTGAGGAATGCGTTGGGCTTTCGGAATTCGATTTCATCGAATTCCAGAAATACACACGTAGGCTAGAGAGAGATAGAGTCAGGAGAAGTTCATCTCGCTCCGTTGATTTTTCCTCTCCTCATGCCCCACAACCTATTCCTTCCCCTGTAGTGGTTGCTCCTGATCCCCCTTCTAGCACTCAACAACCTTCGATGGCAGATATGATGCGTGCCATCCAGGCTCTGGGTGACAGAGTCGAGTCATTGGCGAGTGACCGTAACCAACTCATGGCAGACGTCAAGGAGTTGAAGTGTAAGAGTGCAGTGGGTAGTGACAAAGTGAGTGGTAGTGTTGTGGAAAGTGTTGTAGATAGTGTTGCGCTTGAGGGTTCGTCTGTTCGTGCCTGTCGTCCTCCCAGTCCGGGACCTCTTGCAAGCTCCCAAGCCCAGGGGAGAAGCAATGTCGTACGACCAAAGGGTTCGAGAGGCTTTAATCAGCGAACAGACGTTCCCTCCGTGGTTTCGGACGTATCTAACCAAGATCGCCCCACCCACACGAAGACGAGAGAGCCCATTTATTCCTCGTCTGCGGAAGAGGTTTCTCGAAAGAAACCATGGACCAAGGTCTCGCGGCCTCTTAAGCGCAAGTCGGTCCCTTCCGCGCAAGTCCAACGGCCCAGTTGTAGCCACTGGGTCAGTTCGGACTCGCTGCAGTCTTCCGATGACTGCACACCTCCTAAGAGAGGCAAAGCGGTACCGCATCAGGCAGTAACACCGTCTGTTGCCGCACCTGCTACTGTAGACCCTAAGTGGTCTTTGCTGCAGACCATGCAGTCACAGTTAACGTCATTGATGCAGGACTTTCGTGCGGAGAAGGTTGACGCTGCACCAACCGCTAGCCTACAACCACCCACGGTTGTGCGTCCAGTGGACGCTGAGGCTACCTTCTCCCGCACTCCAGCTGTGAGAGTCCCGCCACCCATGCGTTCCAGTGTACCCTGCCAGCCGCATGTTGACGTTCAGCGACGCACGGAACCTTCCGTTGACGTTCGCGAGTTACAACAACAACCTAAGTTGTTTTGTTTTGACGCGGTGCGTCAACCTCCGCAACCCAGTGTGGTTACCACTACTCGTCCACAGCAGACTAGACAGTCTGGAGTAGACGCTTTGCGCCCCCGCGCTGCTATGGTTGTTGCCAGTTCACAGACTGGGCAACAGTTCCATGACGTTGCGTCCGGTTCAGTCACGCATGCACCCGTGCTGCCGGACTCAGCTGACCAGCCGATTCCTACTCCTTTGCCGCTTCCTCCTCAGTTTTCAGATGATGGACTCTCTGATGATGACGACGCTGCACACATTGACGACCCGCATACGGACATCGACGAACCCAAGACCACGCAACCCTCCTTGGACTTTAGGAAAGTTCTTGCACTGTTCAGGGAGATGTTTCCTGATCAGTTTGTTTCTGCGGCCCCACGCCTCCTCCATCTGAGTTCGCTTTAGGCACGCAGTCATCCGCGCCTGCCTTTACGAAGCTCGTCCTCGCCCGCTCGTCTAAGAGAGCTTTACGAGTGTTGGGAGAATGGATGCAGTCCAAAAAGAACCTTGGGAAGACAGCATTCACGTTTCCCCCTGCAAGACTCTCTTCCAGATCGAGCGTCTGGTATGTCACGGGAGAAGTTCTCGGCTTGGGAGTTCCTGCCTCTGCCCAGGGCGACTTCTCAAGTCTAGTAGACTCTCCCCGCAGGCTAGCCATGAGACGCTCTAAGATTTGTTGGTCTCCTTCAGACTTAGACCATCTGTTGAAAGGAGTGTTCAGAGCCTTCGAGGTTTTTAACTTTTTGGATTGGTGTTTGGGAGCGTTGAGCAGGAAGATCTCCCCTTCTGACAAGGAAACTTCCATGCTCATTATGTCCTGTATGGACAAGGCCATACGTGACGGATCCAGTGAGCTTGCGGCTTCGTTCGTTTCCGGGGTCCTCAAGAAACGGGAAAACCTTTGCTCCTTCTTGTCAGCTGGAGTAACACCGTGTCAGAGATCGGAACTTATGTTTGCTCCTCTCTCAAAGTGCCTTTTCCCAGAGGAGTTGATAAAGGAGATTGCTGCCTCCTTGATTCAAAAAGATACTCATGACCTGGTTGCGTCCTCTGCCCGCAAAGCCACCCCTTTGCCTACCTTGTCTAGACCCAGGATGGACACTCCAGCGTCCAGATTCATTCCGCCCTTTCGTGGCAGAGCCTCCAGCAGAGGAGGTGCTCGTGCCGAAGGGAGACGTGGGAAGAAGAAAGGTACCAAGTCCTTTAAGGGCAGAGTCTGACTGCCTCCTTCTTCAGACAGCAGTGGGAGCCAGACTCAAGAACTTCTGGCAGACCTGGGAGAAAAGGGGCGCAGATGCACAATCTGTGAAGTTGCTCAGAGAAGGGTACAAGATCCCGTTTGTACGCAAACCCCCTCTAGCAACGTCTCCCATCGATCTCTCTCCCAGGTACAGAGAGGAGGACAAGAGACTAGCTCTGAAGCAAGAGGTGTCTCTCTTACTAGAAAAGGGAGCGGTAGTCAAAGTCCGGGACCATCAATCCCCGGGCTTCTACAACCGTCTCTTCTTAGTGGTAAAGAAGACAGGAGGGTGGAGGCCGGTGCTAGACGTCAGTGCGCTGAATGTCTTTGTCACAAAGCAGACGTTCGCCATGGAGACCACAAAGTCTGTTCTAGCAGCGGTCAGGAAGGAAGACTGGATGGTCTCTTTAGACCTAAGGGACGCTTACTTTCACGTCCCCATCCACCCAGAATCCCAACCTTTTCTGAGGTTCGTTTACGAAAAGGTTGTCTACCAATTTCAAGCCCTGTGCTTTGGCCTAAGCACGGCTCCTCTTGTCTTTACGAAGCTGATGAGGAATATTGCCAAATTCCTGCATTTAGCGGATATCAGAGCCTCCCTCTATTTGGACGACTGGCTTCTAAGAGCTTCTTCCAGTCGTCGCTGTCTGGAGAATCTAAAGTGGACTCTAGATCTGACCAAGGAATTGGGTCTCCTGGTCAATATGGAAAAGTCCCAACTGGTCCCATCCCAAACTATAGTGTACTTAGGGATGGAGATTCACAGTCAAGCTTTTCGGGCTTTTCCGTCGGCCCCCAGAACAAGTCAAGCCCAAGGATGCATCCAGAACATGCTAAAGAAGGACCGATGTTCAGTCAGACAGTGGATGAGTCTGATAGGGACGCTTTCATCCCTGGAACAGTTCATTTCGTTAGGGAGACTGCACCTCCGTCCCCTTCAATTTCACCTAGCTGTTCACTGGAAAAAGGACAAGACGCTAGAAGCGGTCTCGATCCCCATCTCCGAGAAGATGAAGTCATCACTGACTTGGTGGAAGGACAACATCAACCTCAGAGAGGGTCTGCCCCTGGCTGTTCAGACCCCCAACCACGTTCTCTTCTCGGACGCATCGGACACGGGCTGGGGTGCGACATTAGACGGTCGGGAATGCTCGGGAACTTGGAACTCGAATCAAAGAACGTTACATATCAACTGCAAGGAGCTACTGGCAGTTCATCTGGCCTTGAAAAGCTTCAAGTCCCTCCTTCTAGGCAAGGTGGTGGAGGTGAACTCAGACAACACCACGGCCTTGGCGTACATCTCCAAGCAAGGAGGGACCCATTCTATGACGTTGTACGAGATCGCAAGGGACCTCCTCACCTGGTCAAGAGATCTAAACCTTTCTCTAGTAACGAGGTTCATTCAAGGCAACATGAATGTCATGGCGGATTGCCTCAGTCGGAAGGGTCAAATCATTCCAACAGAATGGACCCTACACAAGGATGTGTGCAAGAGACTATGGGCCACATGGGGTCAACCTACCATAGATCTCTTTGCAACCTCGATGACCAAGAGGCTCCCAATTTATTGCTCGCCAATCCCGGACCCAGCAGCAGTTCATATAGATGCCTTTCTACTGGATTGGTCCCATCTAGACCTTTATGCATTCCCCCCGTTCAAGATTGTCAACAAGGTACTGCAGAAGTTCGCCTCTCACGAAGGGACAAGGTTGACGTTAGTTGCTCCCCTCTGGCCCGCGAGAGAATGGTTCACCGAGGTACTTCAATGGCTGGTGGACGTTCCCAGAACTCTTCCTCTGAGAGTGGACCTTCTACGTCCGCCACACGTAAAGAAGGTACACCCAGGCCTCCACGCTCTTCGTCTGACTGCCTTCAGACTATCGAAAGACTCTCGAGAGCTAGAGGCTTTTCGAAGGAGGCAGCCAGAGCGATTGCTAGAGCAAGGAGGACATCCACTCTTAGAGTCTACCAGTCGAAGTGGGAAGTCTTCCGAAACTGGTGCAAGTCGGTATCAGTATCCTCGACCAGTACCTCTGTAACCCAAATAGCTGACTTCCTTTTATACCTGAGGAAAGAAAGATCTCTTTCAGCTCCCACGATCAAAGGTTACAGAAGCATGTTGGCAGCAGTCTTCCGTCACAGAGGCTTAGATCTTTCTAACAACAAAGATCTACAGGACCTCCTTAAGTCTTTTGAGACCTCGAAGGAGCGTCGTTTGGCTACACCGGGTTGGAATTTAGACGTGGTACTAAGATTCCTTATGTCAGAAAGGTTCGAGCCACTACAATCAGCCTCCTTTAAAGATCTCACTTTAAAGACTCTTTTCTTCGTTTGCTTAGCAACAGCTAAAAGAGTCAGTGAGATACACGCCTTCAGCAAGAACATCGGATTTTCATCTGAAACGGCTACATGTTCTTTACAGCTTGGTTTTCTAGCCAAAAACGAGCTACCTTGTCGTCCTTGGCCGAAATCGTTCGATATTCCAAGCCTTTCAAATTTGGTTAGAAATGAACTAGAAAGAGTCTTATGCCCTGTTAGAGCTCTTAAGTTTTATTTAAGACGAACTAAACCTTTACGAGGACAGTCAGAAGCTTTATGGTGTGCTATTAAGAAACCTTCTTTACCTATGTCAAAGAATGCAGTTTCCTATTATATCAGACTGTTGATACGAGAAGCTCATTCCCATCTGAATGAGGAAGACCATGCTTTGCTGAAGGTAAGGACACATGAAGTTAGAGCTGTCGCAACTTCAGTGGCCTTTAAACAAAATAGATCTCTGCAGAGTATAATGGACGCAACCTATTGGAGAAGCAAGTCAGTGTTCGCGTCTTTTTATCTTAAAGATGTCCAGTCTCTTTACGAGAACTGCTACACCCTGGGACCATTCGTAGCAGCGAGTGCAGTAGTGGGTGAGGGCTCAACCACTACATTCCCCTAATTCCATAACCTTTTTTAATCTTTCTCTTGAAATGTTTTTTATTGTTGTTTTTTGGGTTGTCCGGAAGGCTAAGAAGCCTTTCGCATCCTGGTTGATTTGGCGGGTGGTCAAATTCTTTTCTTGAGAAGCGCCTAGATTAGAGGTTTTGATGATTTCCTTTAGTATGGGTTGCAACCCTTGATACTTCAGCTCCTAGGAGTCGCTCAGCATCCTAAGAGGATCGCGAGGCTCAGTAAGGAAGACGTACTTAAAAAAGGCAGAGTAATTGTTCAAGTCGACTTCCTTACCAGGTACTTATTTATTTTATGTTTGTTATTTTGAATAACTGCTAAAATGAAATACAAAATACTTAGCTCATAATAATGTAAACAATTAATGCTGGTCTCTACCCACCCCCCCTGGGTGTGAATCAGCTTATATAATCACCGGCTAAGTTTAATATTGAAAAATGTTATTTTTATTAATAAAATAAATTTTTGAATATACTTACCCGGTGATTATATATTAAAGGACCCTCCCTTCCTCCCCAATAGAGACCCAGTGGACCGAGGAGAAAATTGAGTTCTGTGTTTACATTGAGTACTGAGTACCTGCTCGACAGATGGCGCTGTTGATGTACACCCCCTACCTGCATAGCGATCGCTGGCGTATTTTGAACGTAGAGTTTTTCTGTCGGGCAGCAGAGCTGCAGCTTATATAATCACCGGGTAAGTATATTCAAAAATTTATTTTATTAATAAAAATAACATTTTGAATTGCTCTAACAGGCTTAATTTTTGTCATAAAGAGGTCAGGTTGGTCTCATTCTCTTGAAAAATGTCTGAATTTTCTCAAAAAATTATCAAAATTTATAGCATTTTTTTTTGCAAGGACATACCGGTACGTCCATGGGGGTAAAGGGATGGCTTTTGTGAAACATACCAGTACGTCCTTTGGGGGGAAAAGGGTTAATAGTAGTGTAAAGTTGTTAAGATGTTAAGTATCTGATTATGTTCCTTGATAGTGTTCATTTGTATGTAATGTAATTTCACCAGGTAAAATGGCCGTCGCAGGTTTTTGCACCGAGTTCCCCTGTCTTGCCGCCCCTGGATGCCAAGCCACCGCCTTCCTTCCATGGCCTGATTGATATCCTTGTAAGTACTGGGCTAAAATCTTCTCTATCTCTTTTGTAAGTGACATTAAACTCAAAAGAAAATTATGCTATTTGCAATTTATACTGGATTTTGATATGATCTTAATTTAGTATATATCAGCATCATTAGATTTCACTAGTCGTCTCCATCTTGAGCTTTTGAATCAATACTGGAAGAGATCAGTTAACCCTTTTACCCCCAAAGGACGTACTAGTACGTTTCACAAAACCCATCCCTTTACCCCCATGGACGTACTGGTACGTCCTTGCAAAAAAATGCTGTAAAAAATTTTTTTTTCATATTTTTGATAATTTTTTGAAAAAATTCAGGCATTTTCCAAGAGAATGAGACTAACCTGACCTCTCTATGACAAAAATTAAGGCTGTTAGAGCAATTTAAAAAAAATATAGTGCAAAATGTGCTGGGAAAAAAATATTCAAGTGGCCGTTAGACACGATCACGTATACTAATTCTGTGTTGCGATGGGTGATGATTGCCCAGAGTTTACTTCCATCAAATTCAGGTTGGGCATCTTGGTTATAACAGAGTTTATTTATGCTGTTTTATATAGATATGTGCAAACAGGTTACATTTATCTTAACTTACATTTCTGTTATTACTACAGTATTTAAAAGTTTTAAAGTTTGTTCATGAGTGGCACTAGCAGGGGACAGGATAGTGCCCCAAGCCCCCTCTCTGTCAGGCTAGCATCAAGGAGGTCCAGGCAATGGCTGCCGATGACTCGGCAATTAGACCTATTGGCTCCCCTAAACTCATATCTATATGCAAGAGCTATTTTTTTATTATAGGCAATTCCTTTTTATGGTTTGTTTAATTTTTTTAAACCTGATTTGGGTTAAGTCTATAAGTGAGAGTTAAGATTTAACTTACCGTACTTCAGTTCCAACTTTATGTCATTCATCCTTAAGTATTAACCCTTTTACCCCCAGGCTCTTTGGACATTTCCAACCCTTAACCCCCAAGGGGTTATTTTTTTCCCAGCACATTTTGTAGTATATATTTTTTTAAATTGCTCTAACAGCCTTAATTTTTGTCATAGAGAGGTCAGGTTGGTCTCATTCTCTTGGAAAATGCCAGAATTTTTTCAAAAAATTATCAAATATATGAAAAAAAAAAAATTTAAAGCATTTTTTTGCAAGGACGTACCGCTACGTCCATGGGGGTAAAGGGATGGGTTTTGTGAAACGTACCAGTACGTCCTTTGGGGGTAAAAGGGTTAAATACTAAAATAGAAACCAAATGACATTGGTTTCAACATCGTGAAATAATCAGTACGTTCTGCTTTGTACAGTACTTTACTTCACACGGAAGCTTATTATCTAGTTGTTATATAATGATAGCAAGGTGTAATGTACCACCCGTGTGTCACACGATCGTACATACTAACGACATTTCTCTTTTTTGTATATATTATCCTTTGTATCTTCGCTCTCTCCCCTCGCACTGACAGCAACTTGCATGAACCTGTCTGCCGATTTCTCATTGTTGACTGTTAACAGAACCAGTTGCCGGTTGGACAAGAAATATCATGTTGTATTTTGTGACCTTGCCGGAACCTAGTGTGTATCTCTACTCAATGTGTCTGTAATAAAGTACTCAGTTGCTTTCATCCCACTTTTGAGTCACAACCTACTCTTGGCACGTCACAGTTAGTACTTTTTCGTGTTCAGTACTGTATGTGTATAGGGAACATGTACGTTTAAATTTTTTTTTTTTTTTGCTTAGAATTTCCTTAGAGAAAATTAACCCTTTTATCCCCAAAGGACGTACTGGTACGTTTCTCAAAAGCCATCCCTTTACCCCCATGGACGTACCGGTACGTCCTTGCAAAAAATTGCTATAAAAATTTTTATTTTTTTATTTTCAATATTAATCTTACCCGATAATCATGTAGCTGTCAACTCCGTTGCCCGACAGAATTCTACGGAAGGGATACGCCAGCGATCACTATACAAGAAGGGGGTGTACTCACCAGCGCCACCTGTGGCCAGGTACTGCAGTACTTCTTGTTGACACCACCTCAATTTTTCCTCTGTCGTGCTTCCGGCAAGACCTACAAAACTTGTCTCTTAGCTTAGATAGCTTTTAGATTGATTTGATCAATGGTTAACGATATTTTGCTTTAATTGGAATCCCCCTTGACTGTTCTTTGATTCAAGATGTCCGACCTTTCTCAAGCTCCTCCCCAAAGACGATGTAGGACTTGTATTAGGCGTATTCCGAAGGCCTCGGTTGATCCTCACACCGTTTGTTCCGACTGTAGGGGAAAATCCTGTCAGTTGGAAGATCGATGTGAGGAATGCGCCGGACTTTCGGAACTTGATTTTGTTCGATTCCTCAAGTATACCACTAAGTTAGAGAGAGAGAGAGTTAGGAGGAGTTCGGCTCGCTCTTCGCTTTATTCCTCACCCCATGATCCTCAACCTTTTCCTCCCCCTGTAGTGGCTACCCCCGATCCTACTATTTGTGCTCAGCCTGATATGTCTGATGTTTTACGTGCCATTCAGGCTTTAGGTGATAAAGTGGAGTCGGTAGTGAGTGACCACAAGTTCCTCTTGGCGGACGTCAAGGAACTTAAAGTGAAAAGTGCAGTGGGAAGTGGTAGTGCCAGTGCTGTGCCGAGTGCTAGTGTCAGTGTCAGTGTTGTGCGTGAGGGTACTTCTGTGCGTGCCAGTCGTCCTCCCAGTCCGGGACCTCTTGCAAGCTCCCAAGCCCAGGGGAGAAGCAATGTCAAAGGGCAAAAGGGTTCGGCAGGCCTTGATCGGCGCACAGAAGTATCCTCGGTGGTTGCGGGCGTATCTTACGGAGATCGTCACTTCCACTCTCAGACGATTGAGCCTTTAATTTCCTCGTCTGCAGAAGAATTTTCGGGGAGTAAACGCTGGACTCAGGTCTCAAGACCTCTTAAGCGTAAAGTCCAAACCTCACGAGTTCAACAGCCCGGATGTAGTCATTGGGCTAGCTCTGACTCGCCGCAGTCATCAGGTGACTGCACACCTCCTAAGAGAGGTAAGGCGATGCCTCAACAGACCTCAACTTCTGTTAAGGCTTTGCCTCAACAGACCTCATCGTCTGTTGATCCCAAGATGGCTTTGCTGCAGTCCATGCAGTCGCAGCTTGCGGTCTTAATGAGTGAGTTTCAGGCAGAGAAGGTTACACCTCCGCCTGCGAGCGCTCCTCCTCCTCTCCGCAGTCCAGTCTGCCAGACGTACGAAGTTGAGGTTCCTCAAGCTACCTCCATGCGTGAGCTACCGCGTTGGGAGTTGCCAGTTACCAGCGTTGTGCAGCAACCTCCTCAACAATGGGGACAGGAGTCTTATGCCTTACAACCTCCTCTTCCCTTGAGACAAGAGTTTCTTGCAGTAAGACCATCCTCGAGGCAGCAACCTCTTGAGGTACGACAACCTCTACCATCCTTGAGGCAGCCACCTCAGCTCTCGCAGCTGCAACCTCAACTCTCGAGGCAAGCACCTCAAGAACCTCAACTCGTGAGACAGGAGCCGCGTTCTGCGCAGCCGCCACCTCAACTCTCGCAGCTCACACCTCAAGAACCTCAACTCGGGAGACAGGAATCTCTTACTGCGCAACCACCTCAACCCTTGAAGCAAGCGCAACTCTTGAGACAGGAACCTCATGCAATGAGTCAGCCACCTCAACGCATGCATCTACCACCTTCTCCTCTACTTGACCAGTCTTTGCAGCCTGAACCTCAGGTTTTACTTCAGTCGCCTCTCACCACACTTGCTCCTCAAACCTCCGCAGTACCTCCTTCATCCCAGCCTCATGACTTTGTCATTAACAGCCCTCATCCTCTTCAACAGAGACTTGAGGATGAGACCGCAAGTGTTTATGCACCCGCTTGTCAGGATTCTGCTGTTCAGCATACCGCTGTAACTTTACCTCTCGCTTCCCAACACTCAGGTGATGAGGTTTCGGAGGAGGAAGCTGCGCACCTAGATGATCCCTCTTCGGACATGGAGGAACCCAAGTCGTTACCACCCTCCATTGACTTTCGCAAGGTCCTGGCTCTTTTCAGAGAGGTTTACCCGGATCATTTTGTTTCTGCTACCCCTCGCTCCCCTCCATTAGAGTTTTCTCTAGGCATGCAAACTGTTAAGTCGGCCTACACTAAGCTCGTCTTTGCTAGATCCTCTAAGAGAGCTTTAAGAATGTTAGGGGATTGGTTACAGTCCAAACAGCAACTAGGGAAGACTTCATTTATGTTTCCTCCTACTAAGCTGACTTCTAAGGCGGGCGTATGGTATGCCACAGGAGAGGAACCAGGCTTGGGAATCCCTGCCTCTGCCCAGGCTGACTTCTCAAGTTTGGTTGACTCTCCACGTAGATCGGCTATGAGGCGCTCTAAGGTCTGCTGGACCTTTTCCAACTTAGACCACTTCTTAAAGGGTGTCTTTCGCGCCTTTGAGATTTTCAATTTTCTCGACTGGTGCCTGGGGGCCTTGAGCAAGAAGACTGCCCCTGCTGACAAGGACTCGGCCATGCTTATAATGTCCTGTATGGATAAAGCAATTCGCGATGGGTCCGGCGAACTTGCCTCCATGTTTGTTTCGGGAGTACTCAAGAAAAGGGAACAACTGTGCACTTTCCTTTCCACTGGTATCACCTCTTGTCAAAGGTCTCAGTTACTTTTTGCTCCGCTTTCTAAGTTCCTGTTTCCTGAGGAGCTTATCAAGGAATTGTCTGCGGCCCTTATTCAGAAGGACACTCATGACCTTGTGGCCTCTTCAGCTCGTAAGGCTAAGGTTGCTCCTTCGGTTCCTAGAACTTACCGCACCCCAGTGGCCGATACTCCTGCTACAAGATTTATTCCGCCCTTTCGTGGCAGAGCCCCCAGCCGAGGAAGTACCCGTCCAGACGCTTTCAGGGGCAGGTCTAAGAAAGGTCCCAAGCCTTCGAAAGGCAAACACTGACTCTCCTCCACTCCAGACAGCAGTAGGAGCCAGACTCAAGATCTTCTGGCAAGCTTGGGAAAGAAGAGGTGCAGACGCCCAGTCTGTCAAGTGGCTAAGGGAGGGTTACAGGATACCATTCTGCCGCAATCCCCCTCTGACCACTTCTCCCATCAACCTCTCTCCCAACTACAAGGAAAAGGACAAGAGGCTAGCGTTACACCAGGAGGTGTCGCTCCTGTTACAGAAGAAGGCAGTGGTGATAGTCCGGGACCATCAATCCCCGGGCTTCTACAACCGTCTCTTTCTGGTGGCCAAGAAGACAGGAGGTTGGAGACCGGTGCTGGACGTCAGTGCGCTCAATGCTTATGTCACCAAGCAGACGTTCACTATGGAGACGACGAAGTCGGTCCTAGCAGCGGTCAGGCAGGAGGACTGGATGGTCTCGTTGGATCTGAAAGACGCTTACTTTCACGTTCCTATTCATCCAGACTCCCAACCTTTCCTGAGATTCGTTTTTGGAAAGGTTGTGTACCAATTCCAAGCCCTGTGTTTTGGCCTAAGCACAGCGCCTATGGTGTTTACGCGTCTGATGAGGAATATTGCAAAATTCCTCCACTTAGCGGACATCAGAGCCTCCCTTTATTTAGATGACTGGCTGTTAAGAGCCCCCACAAGTCGTCGCTGTCTGGAGAGTCTCAACTGGACTTTGGACTTGATCAAGGAACTGGGTCTTTTGGTCAACTTAGAAAAGTCCCAGCTTATTCCCTCCCAATCCATCGTTTACCTGGGAATGGAGATTCGGAGTCAGGCTTTTCGGGCTTTTCCGTCGGCCCCAAGAATCAGCCAAGCCCTAGAGTGCATTCTGAGCATGCTGAAGAGGAACAGATGCTCGGTGAGACAGTGGATGAGTCTAACAGGGACCCTGTCATCGTTAGCCCTGTTCATCGAGTTAGGGAGACTCCACCTCCGCCCTCTCCAATTCCATCTAGCAGCTCACTGGGACAAGGATTTGACGCTCGAAGCGGTCTCTATTCCTGTCACCAAAGAGATGAAGACTACTCTCATGTGGTGGAAGACCAACATCCTTCTCAAGGAGGGTCTATCGTTAGCGATTCAGACCCCCAATCTTCATCTCTTTTCGGACGCATCAGACTCGGGCTGGGGCGCGACCTTGGACGGACAGGAATGCTCGGGAACATGGACCAAGGAACAGGAAACGCTTCACATCAACTGCAAGGAGCTGCTGGCAGTTCATCTGGCCTTAATGAACTTCAAGTCCCTCCTGCTAAACAAGGTGGTGGAGGTGAACTCCGACAACACCACAGCCTTGGCTTACATCTCCAAGCAGGGAGGGACCCATTCGAGGAAGCTGTACGAGATAGCAAGGGACCTCCTCATTTGGTCAAGAAGTCTAAACCTCACTCTGGTAACGAGGTTCATTCAGGGCAATATGAACGTCTCAGCAGATCGCCTCAGCAGGAAAGATCAAGTCATCCCCACGGAATGGACCCTTCACAAGAGCGTGTGCGACAGACTTTGGACCTTGTGGGGTCAGCCAACGATAGATCTGTTCGCCACCTCCATGACCAAGAGGCTCCCTTTGTACTGTTCCCCAGTTCCAGACCCAGCAGCAGTTCACGTGGATGCTTTTCTGCTGGATTGGTCCCATCTCGACCTATATGCATTCCCGCCGTTCAAGATCATCAACAGAGTCATTTAGAAGTTCGCCTCTCACGAAGGGACACGGCTGACGCTGGTTGCTCCCCTTTGGCCTGCAAGAGAATGGTTCACAGAGGTACTACAATGGCTGGTCAACGTTCCCAGGACTCTCCCTCTAAGAGTGGACCTTCTACGTCAACCTCACGTAAGGAAGGTACACACAAACCTCCACGCTCTTCGTCTGACTGCCTTCAGACTGTCGAAAGACTCGCTAGAGCTAGAGGCTTTTCGAAGGAGGCAGCCAGAGCGATTGCCAGAGCAAGGAGGATATCCACTCGTAGAGTCTACCAATCCAAGTGGGAAGTCTTCCGAAGCTGGTGCAGAGCCAATGCAGTTTCCTCTACCAATACCTCTGTAACCCAAGTTGCTGACTTCCTGTTACATCTTAGGAATGTTAGATCTCTTTCGGCTCCTACGATTAAAGGGTACAGAAGTATGTTGGCTTCAGTTCTCCGCCACAGAGGTTTGGATCTTTCCTCCAACAAGGACCTACAAGACATCCTTAAATCTTTCGAGACTTCTAAAGAACGTCGTTTGTCCACTCCAGGCTGGAATCTAGACGTAGTCTTAAGGTTCCTTATGTCTCCTAGGTTCGAACCTCTCCAGTCAGCTTCCTTCAAAGACCTTACTCTCAAAACTCTTTTCCTCGTCTGCCTTGCGACAGCCAAAAGAGTTAGTGAGGTTCACGCCTTCAGCAAGAACATAGGATTCACATCCGAATCAGCAACATGTTCTTTACAGCTCGGATTTTTAGCTAAAAATGAACTTCCTTCACGTCCTTGGCCTAGATCGTTCGAAATTCCTAGCCTTTCCAACATGGTGGGTAACGAGCTAGAGAGAGTTCTTTGCCCTGTCAGAGCTCTGAAATACTATCTTAAAAGGTCAAAACCTATACGAGGACAGTCAGAGGCCTTATGGTGTGCCATCAAGAAACCTTCGATGCCTATGTCCAAAAACGCAGTTTCGTATTATATAAGGCTTCTGATTAGAGAAGCTCATTCTCACATGAAGGATGAAGACCTTGCTTTGCTGAAGGTAAGGACCCACGAAGTGAGAGCTGTAGCCACTTCGATGGCCTTTAAACAGAACCGTTCTCTGCAGAGTATTATGGATGCAACTTATTGGAGGAGCAAGTCAGTGTTTGCATCTTTTTATCTCAAAGATGTCCAGTCTCTTTACGAGAACTGCTACACCCTGGGACCATTCGTAGCAGCGAGTGCAGTAGTAGGTGAGGGCTCAGCCACTACATTCCCTTAATCCCATAACCTTTTTAACCTTTCTCTTGAATGCTTTTATTGTTGTTTTTTGGGTTGTTACGGTAGGCTAAGAAGCCTTCCGCATCCTGTTTGATTTGGTGGGTGGTCAATTCGTTCTTGAGAAGCGCCTAGGTTAGAGGTTGTGTAGAGGTCCTTTAGTATGGGTTGCAGCCCTTTATACTTCAGCACCTTAGGGTTGTTCAGCCTCCTAAGAGGAACGCTGCGCTCAGTAAGGAAGACGAACTTATTAAAGGCAGAGTAATGGTTCTAGTCGACTTCCTTACCAGGTACTTATAATTTCATTGTTATTTTGAATAACTAATAATATGAAATACGGGATACTTAGCTTACTGATATACATGTACACTGGTTTTCACCCACCTCCCTGGGTGTGAATCAGCTACATGATTATCGGGTAAGATTAATATTGAAAAATGTTATTTTCATTAGTAAAATAAATTTTTGAATATACTTACCCGATAATCATGATTTAATTGACCCACCCTTCCTCCCCATAGAGAACCAGTGGACCGAGGAAAAATTGAGGTGGTGTCAACAAGAAGTACTGCAGTACCTGGCCACAGGTGGCGCTGGTGAGTACACCCCCTTCTAGTATAGTGATCGCTGGCGTATCCCTTCCGTAGAATTCTGTCGGGCAACGGAGTTGACAGCTACATGATTATCGGGTAAGTATATTCAAAAATTTATTTTACTAATGAAAATAACATGATTCAAGTATTATTTTGTCTGATCTTCAGTTGCTGACTCTCATCTTTATTTGTTGGATAGAAACTTACAGTTTATTAACCCTTTTACCCCCAGGCTCTTTGGAAATTTCCAACCCTTAACCCCCAAGGGGTTATTTTTTTCCCAGCACATTTTGCAGTATATTTTTTTAAATTGCTCTAACAGCCTTAATTTTTGTCATAGAGAGGTCAGGTTGGTCTCATTCTCTTGGAAAATGCCAGAATTTTTTTCAAAAATTATCAAAAATATGAAAAAAAAAAATTTTTATAGCATTTTTTTGCAAGGACGTACCGGTACGTCCATGGGGGTAAAGGGATGGGTTTTGTGAAATGTACCAGTACGTCCTTTGGGGGTAAAAGGGTTAAATTCCTTATTCCTGATCTGGATATTAATCAGTTGTTCCATTAGTTCTTTATGCATGTTGCCTAAGTTTTTTCATAATTCAAGTCATTCATTGCATTCAGATATTCCCAGGCTGTACCATCCTGTACGTAATACTAGGTACTGTATGCAGTTGATTCTAATAGTTGTGCCTTCTCCATCATAAGGCTCAACACTATGCAGTATTCTAGAAGTGTTATTTCAGCTCTGACCAGAATTTGGAATAATCTTCCTAATCCGGCACTTGAATTTGTGGAACTTCAGAAGTTCAAACTTTTTATAAATTTCTTTTCTCTTGAATGGGTTGACCAAGTCTTGTTTTATGTTCATCACTTATGTATACAGTAGGTTATGTGCTGTTCCTTTATTTCATTTCCTCACTGGGCTACTTTCCCTGTTGAAGCCATAGGGCTTGTAGCATTCTTCTTTTCCAACTAGGATTATATAACTGGTCTAGTAATAATAATATTGTTTATGACAAGGTTATCTATTGTAAAATTTTCCCTACAATTCAGGGATAGCCCCAACAATATAGGTCATTCATTGCCAGACATTTATCACTAAATAAAACAATAAACACTTCTTAACTTTCAAAAAAACATTGCTGTTGTATAGTTATATGAGCTACAAGGTAGAGCCCACGTAGATCCCAAAATCCACCTCCAACCTCATAGAAACAAAAAATAGATTCTCAGGAAAATGCAGGGTCCTGCAACAGGTTTGTGTAACTAAGTGAAAGCTCTGCATTTGCACTAAGAAGCCTGATGGAAGAAGGAAATCCATATGAAGGCAAATGTACTCTGAAAGAGAAACACCATAAGGAGAGCAAGGCTATCATTAGACTAGTGGTTATCATTCTCCAGAACTTCATTAATCCCAAGAATTTGAAATAGAAGAACCTCCAGCATCAACTGCGGAAAATCTTGTAAAATCTCGGGTGAACCTGAAGCAGTCCCTAACGAATGTAATGGGTAAATTCAGGGATTGAGTGGACATTAAATGTCGAGGAGTGGGGAAGAAAATCCAGCCTTTGTGCTTTGCAGTAGTTGAACAAGTTAAGCTGTTGGACTGCAAGATGAAAGAAATGAGGCAGCCGTCACTCAAAAGAATGAAACGGGGTTGCAAACCTATCCCCGACAGGTGCTACAAAATCGATTGGGGTCCCTGGCTATACCAGATATATCCCAGGATGCCCAAGTTGCATGATCAAATCTCTCACAATTGATATCACAAAAAACTAAATAATAATGCAAATTGATGCTGCTTGCAATGAGCAAAAGTAAAGTGATGTCAGGAATTTTTCACGAATTGCACTAATGTATCAGTCCCTGCTTCCCTTTTCAGACCCATGAAATTCTATTCAATATTGGATTCATAAATTTCATCTATATAGCCAAGCACTGGGGCCGGCGAGACTCTCCCTTACCTAAAGGCAAGGTGGGCGGGGACCCTGCAGTTATTCTATGAAAGTAAAGACAGCAAAGCTGGAAGAAAAGAACTAAGAACTGAGGTAAAATGTGGCTTCGGGACAAAGGAGCAGTGGAAACACCCTCGATTACTTCCCACAGTACACCATGCGAGAGGAGCATTCTTCTAATCTGCGTTAGGTGTCCGTAGGCATTTATGATGTTACTTTTCCATCTGTATTTGGTCTTCCTCTTCTCATGACCCTATAAAGTAAAAGTTAACATTAGTTGGATAGCAAAATGGAAGAAATTTAAATTGAGAACAAATGAAAAGCAGGTAGAGACGAAGATGGCAAAATTGGGTTGAGCACATGCCCAAATAGGTTGTGTTAAGTAATGGTTTGTTATGAAACAATTGAAATAATAAGATTTGAAAAATTAATCGCTCAATATTTTATCATTTAAAAATTAGATAAAATTTTTTGCATAAATATTGAACAGATTTGTAAAGTACAATACAAATATGTATAAAAGTATCCTTGACTTTTACATGATTATGTTTAATGATTGAATTTAACAACTAGAAACTCTCCTGCCAAAAATTGAAAAATATTTATTTTACAGCTGATATTTTGCAAAGTTCCTGTGTAACTTAAGGAGGAGGAATCGTACCCTACAAACTTTCCGAGGGGTCCAAACAAGATTGAAATGCTACTACTGTACCATACTTCTGAACGCATTTGTTCCAGACTCCCAACTTGTTCACTGTCATACAACAGTCATATTTTTATATGTAACATTTTATAATCTTTTTACAGCTGTCATCTAACATTAGCAAAACTAAATAAAAGAGCTCAATCAGTAACTTACAAGATGACTAATTAACCCTTTTACCCCCAGGCTATTTGGAAATTTTCAACCCTTAACCCCCAGGGGTTATTTTTTATTAAAGCACATTTTGCAGTATATATTTTTCAAATTGCTCTAACAGCCTTAATTTTTGTCATAGAGAGGTCAGGTTGGTCTCATTCTCTTGGAAAATGCCCGAATTTTCTTTAAAAAATTAAAAAAAAGTTGTAAATAGCAGTTTTTTGCAGGGACGTACCGTTACGTCCATGGGGGTAAAGGGATGTGTTTTGTGAAACGTACCAGTACGTCCTTTGGGGGTAAAAGGGTTAACAATGTTTTTAACTTTAGTGTACACGTGTCTAGATGTGAATTACTTTCCAGTCGTATATTGTCTCCTGAATTCCTGTCGGGGACATTGTTTTGATGTATGGGATTTTCTCTGTATTTTTCTGTCCCTCACAATTGAATTTGGGCTGGGCTTTACTGACGATGGTGAGGCCGAAGGTTAGCCACTCAGCACCCAAGTGCAGCCAGGAGGAAAACCTCAAAGGTAAGCAGTAAAGTATAGTAGCAGAGTGGGTACAACCAAGGGCCTAAGGGAGGGAACATAACATCCTCAAGGAATGATCTTCCTAATCGGGTTGTTGAATCAGTAGAACTTCAAAAGTTCAAAGTTGGAGCAAATGCTTTTTTGTTGACCAGGCGGACATGAGTCTTTTTATAGTTTATATATGACATATTTGTTTTTGACGTTAATAGTTTATTTATGACATATCTTTTTTGACATTACTTTTTTTTAGAATGATTTATTGTTAATTTGTTCTCTTCAGTTATTTATTTCCTTATTTCCTTTCCTCACTGGGCTATTTTTCCCTATTGGAGCCCCTGGGCTTATAGCATCTTGCTTTTCCAATTAGGGTTGTAGCTTGGATAGTAATAATAATGATAATCAAGCCTTGTTATTGGTCTTGGCATGTGTCCATACAACCAAGCTGTGGGTGATGAGCATAAATCAGTACCTGGCAATGACAGATGGTAAGAATGGACTGAGATTACATCAGAAGCCCAAAAACACACAGAAAGAATGTCAACAAACAAAGCTTACTCCATAGTCCTTTTGCTTGTTCACTGGGAAAAGTTTCACACAGGACAAACGTTGGACTTGGTTATTTGGTCATTTCTATTCTGAAGACCCCAACGGCGGAGCTTCCCAGCGCCGGCGGAAGAGGGAAATGCCTGTCGGGCAGGCAACAAGGCGGGCCTTGACATAACAAGAACCCGGCAGCCCGATGCAACCAACATCAGAGAAGCCGCCTGTCTCATATGTCTTGAGCCGCGGTGAAAACGATGTGGGCCAAGTGCGTGTGCGTGGCTGTTGCAAAGCACGACCACCCAAAACAATATACCCAGCTACTGGCATTTTGTCGTTTCCTCCACCCTTCTTCATCTCTTTCTCATAGGAGGCTGATGGCTAACGACAGAACCCAATACTCGGACACGAGTGGTCGCCGACGACGATTCTGAAGCAGTACAAATTTATCGGTATAAGGAACAAGATTGGAATTTAAATGTAATGCAATGACACAGGGTAAATGCAGCACTTGGAAGAACCGCTAAAGGAACCTGTGTAAAATAATCTACTTGAACTGTAAGTTAGCTACAAATCGAGACCAGACCAATTACAGTACACGGAAACGTCCCCGAATACATTTTTCAATCATTTCAAGAGATGGTAAAAACATTTGTAATCATCGATATGAATTTATGTAGGACAAGCTAACCCTTTTACCCCCAAAGGACGTACTGGTACGTTTCACAAAACTCATCCCTTTACCCCCATGGACGTACTGGTACGTCCTTGCAAAAAAATGCTATGAAAAATTTTTTTTTCAATATTAAACTTAGCCGGTGATTATATAAGCTGCAGCTCTGCTGCCCGACAGAAAAACTCTACGTTCAAAATACGCCAGCGATCGCTATGCAGGTAGGGGGTGTACATCAACAGCGCCATCTGTCGAGCAGGTACTCAGTACTCAATGTAAACACAGAACCAATTTTCTCTCTGTCGTGCCACCGGCAAGACCTACTAAATTCGCTATTGCTTACTGGATTGGTTTTCACATATTTTGGTGAAGTACACATTTCTAGTTTTGAGCTTTCGCTATGCAGGTGTTTTATCTTCATCTCAAAACTTGAACTCGTTTTGGATAGATTTAATTAGGGTGACAAGGAGAGTATGGACTCTCTTTCACTTTTAAATGGCCGACCCTTCCCTTAGACGGAAGTGTGTTTAGGTTTTTAGTAATTTTGCTTAACACGTTATAGATCTATATATTTTATATCTCTCCGCCTTTATTAGGCCTCTTCGATTAACTTTCCATTTATTATAAACATATAAAAATAAATTTTTATGTTTTGTTTATATGCGACCTTTCCTGATAGTAGGCGGTCCTTACTTGGAACCGAAGTTAATCAACGTTGAGCCCGTTATATCGTATTTAGCCTTTAAAGAATTTAAAACTTTTTAAAATTTAATGTTTTATGAAAGAATTTCTTTGATAGTCTTCGTACTGTTTTCAAAGATGAACTAACGTTTAGTTTTTTAGACTACGCAGTTGTTGACGTTCAGGACGTTCAACATGCGCTCTATCGTTACGATAGAGAGAGAGTGTATCACGGTTTCACTTTGCAGTAAGAGTAAATCGATTCTGACGTTTTGTTCATTCTTTCTTAGCTTAAATGTTTTAAATTCTAAATTAAAGGAACTTTTTATTTGGAAAACCTTTCAGTTTTTTCCTTTAGTCAAATAACATGTTTTTTTGACGATATATAATTGGGCTCTTCTCTTAGGTGCGAAATCAAGAGAGAAAGAGAGAGAGAGATAGAGACGGAGGGAGAGAGAGGAGAGAAAACGTTCCGTTCAAGCGGGTAACGTTTTTCTCGAGTTGCTCTCGTCCCTAGTCGCTGTACGGGGAGGAAGGATAAAACGTTTTTAGTTTTTTATTCTCGTCCCCAGGCTATGTGCGGTGAGAGATTGAAAACGTAGTTATATGAACTAGTGTTTAGTCTCTTTCCCAGCCACTGATTTTTTTATCTTAATATGTTTTCTGTTTTTTGCTGGTATTAATGAGCTTGCATTATACGACTGATTTCGCAATTACTACCTTTTAATGAAGGGTAGAATTGCGTGTTTCAGGTAGAAATCAGTAAAAGTTTCGATTTCAGTGAAATAAGTGCAAAACAGAAAATCGATAAAGTGATATGCGCAAAGTGTTACAGTGTTGCGTCCGAGGGTTCGTCTGTTCGTGCCTGTCGTTCACCTAGTCCGGGACCTCTTGCAAGCTCCCAAGCCCAGGGGAGAAGTAATGTCGAACGACTTATGGGTTCGAGAGGCCTTGATCAACGAACAGACGTTTTCCCTCTGTGGTTTCGGGCGTATCTACCCAAGATCGCCCCACCCACTCTAAGACGAGAGAGCCCATTTATTCCTCGTCTGCGGAAGAGGTTTCTCGTAAGAAACCATGGACCAAGGTCTCGCGGCTTATTAAGCGCGAGTCGGTCCTTTCCGCGCAAGTCCAACGGCCCAGTTGTAGCCACTGGGTCAGTTCGGACTCACTGCAGTCTTCCGACGACTGCTCACCTCCTAAGAGAGGCAAAGCGGTACCGCATCAGGCAGTCACACCGTCTGTAGACCCTAGTGGTCTTTGCTGCAGACCATGCAGTCTCAGTTAACGTCATTGATGCAGGACTTTCGTGCGGAGAAGGTTGACGCTGCACCAACCTCTAGCCTACAACCAACCACGGTTGTGCGTCCTGTGGACGCTGAGGTGACCTTCTCCCGCACTCCAAGAGAGTCCCGCCACCCATGCGTTCCAGTGTACCCTGCCAGCCGCATGTTGACGTTCAGCGACGCACGGAATCTTCCGTTGACGTTCGCGAGGTACAACAACAGTCTAAGTTGTTTTGTTTTGACGCGGTGCGTCAACTTCCGCATTCTAGAGTTGTTTTGACTGCTCAGTCTAGACAGTCAAAGCAGTCTCGAGTGGACACTGTACGTCCTCACACACCTGTTGTGGTTGACAGTTCAGTTGTTGACAGTTCACAGACTGTCAAGCAGTTACATGACGTTGCCTTCTGGTCTGCTACTTATGCACCAGTGAGAGACTCACTGAGGTAACCTAGCTTTTATCGGACAAGGTTCCTGTGGATGAGGAAGTTGCTGTTCTCCCTCCTACTGATATTCCCTTGAGGACTCTGTCAGATGGAGAGGAGCCTTAAGCTGCTTAGCCTCCTATGGACTTTAATTAAATCATGATGATTTTTTTTAAGGATCTTCGTCCGGATCTTGTAACTGCTGCTCCTCGTTCGCCTAAACGTCAGAACTTACACTAGGCCTAGCTACTTCGAAGCCGTTGTTTTTAAGCTAGTGCTCTCTCGCTCTCCTAGAGAGCGTTACGTTGGCTAGGCGACTGGTTTTTGCACCAGGAGGAGTTTTTTAGGGATACAGCCTTTGATTTCCCTTCTTTTAAACTGGCTTGTCACACATAACAAGGCTTTCAGGGATGGTAAACGGTTCCGCCTCAGTCGCTAACCCCGTCTGTTGCCACACCTGCTCCCGTAGACTCTAAATGGGCTTTGCTGCAAGCCATGCAGTCCAAGCTTGCGTCCTTGATACAGGACTTAAATGCGGAGAAGAACCTTCTGGCCAACAACCTTCCAACCGGTCGGTTGTGCGCCCTGTTGACGCTGAGGTAACCTACTCGCGTCTGCCAGTTGAGGTGGTTCCTTCTTCTGGCCAACAACCTTCCAACCGGTCGGTTGTGCGCCCTGTTGACGCTTAGGTAACCTACTCGCGTCTGCCAGTTGAGGTGGTTCCTCCTTCTGGCCAACAACCTTCCACCGGTCGGTTGTGCGCCCTGTTGACGCTGAGGTAACCTACTCGCGTCTGCCAGTTGAGGTGGTTCCTCCACCGATGCGACCCAGTGTGGGTTGCCAGTCGCACGTTGACGTTAAGCGACGCTCGGAGGTGGTTGTTGACGTTCAGGACGTTCAACAACCAGCAGAGGTGACTTGTTGTGACGCAGTGCGTCAACCTCAGCAACCCGGTAGGGTGTTGACTGCACAACCCAGACGGTCTAGACAGTTTCGGGTTGACGCTGTACTTCCTCGCGCACCCATGGTTGTTGACAGTTCACAGAATGTGCAGCAGTTCCATGATATTGCGTCCGGCTCCGTCACGTATCCACCAGTGCGACCGGATTCAGCGAGTCAGACGTTGCCCACTCCGTTGCCGTTTCCTCATCAGTTTCGGATGAGGAACCCTCTGATGAGGACGTTGCTGAACAAGACGATCAGCCCCCAGCCCTGCTATCCATCCAGAAGATGCTGAAGAAGGAACGCTGCTCAGTCAGGCTGTGGATGAGTCTGGTAGGGACACTGTCATCCGTGGATCAATTTGTGTCACTAGGAAGACTACACCTCCGTCCTCTTCTATACCATCTAGCTTTTCACTGGAAAAAGGACAAGACGCTAGAAGCGGTCTCGATCCCGGTTTCCGGAAAGATAAAGTCTTGTCTGACTTGGTGAAAGGACTATATCAACCTTAGAGAGGGTCTTCCCCTGGCTGTTCAGACTCCCAACCACGTTCTCTTCTCGGACGCATCGGACGTAGGCTGGGGTGCGACATTAGACGGTCGGGAATGCTCGGGATTATGGAACTCGAGTCAAAGGACAATGCATTTCAACTGCAAGGAGCTTCTGGCAGTACGTCTGACCTGGAAAAGCTTCAGGTCTCTCCTTCAAGGCAAAGTGGTGGAGGCGAACTCGGACAACACCACGGCTTTGGCGTACATCTCCAAGCAAGGAGGGACCTACTCTCTGACGTTGTACGAGATCGCAAGGGACCTCCTCACCTGGTCAAAAGGTCTAGACATATCACTAGTAACGAGGTTCATCCAAGGCAACTTGAATGTCATGGCAGATTGTCTCAGTCGGAAGGGACAAATAATTCCAACAGAATGGACCCTCCACAAGGATGTATGCAAGAGACTTTGGGCCACCTGGAGCCAGCCAACCATAGATCTCTTCGCAACCTCGATGACCAAAAGGCTCCCAATATTTTGCTCACCAATCCCGGACCCAGCAGCAGTTCATATAGATGCCTTTCTACTAGATTGGTCACATCTAGATCTATATGCATTCCCTCCGTTCAAGATTGTCAACAAGGTACTGCAGAAGTTCGCCTCTCACGAAGGGACAAGGTTGACGCTAGTTGCTTCCCTCTGGCCCGCGAGAGAATGGTTCACCGAGGTACTTCGATGGCTAGTAGACGTTCCCAGAACACTTCCCCTAAGGGTGGACCTTCTACGTCAGCCACGCGTAAAGAAGGTACACCAAGGCCTCCACGCTCTTCGTCTGACTGCCTTCAGACTATCGAAAGACTCTCGAGAGCTAGAGACTTTTCGAAGGAGGCAGCCAGAGCGATTGCTAGAGCAAGGAGAACATCCACCCTTAGAGTCTACCAATCGAAGTGGGAAATCTTCCGAAACTGGTGCAAGTCAGTATCCGTATCCTCGACCAGTACCCCTGTAACTCAAATAGCTGACTTCCTCTTATATCTGAGGAAAGAACGATCTCTTTCAGCTCCCACTATTAAGGGTTACAGAAGCATGTTGACATCAGTCTTCCGTCACAGAGGCTTAGACCTTTCCAACATAAAGATCTACAGGACCTCCTTAAGTATTTTGAGACCACGAAGGAGCGTCGTTTGGTTACACCTGGTTGGAATTTAGACGTGGTACTAAGATTCCTTATGTCAGACAGGTTCGAAACGCTACAATCAGCCTCCCTGAAAGATCTCACCTTAAAGACTCTTTTCCTGGTATGCTTAGCCACAGCTAAAAGAGTCAGTGAGATTCATGCCTTCAGCAAGAACATCGGATTCTCATCCGAAACGGCTACATGTTCTACAACTTGGTTTTCTAGCCAAAAACGAGCTGCCTTCTCGGCCCTGGCCAATATCGTTCGATATTCCAAACTTATCGTATGGTTGGAAATGAACTAGAAAGAGTCTTATGTCCTGTAAGAGCTCTTAAGTTCTATTTAACCTAAACGTCAGAACTTACACTAGGCCTAGCTACTTCGAAGCCGTTGTTTTTAAGCTAGTGCTCTCTCGCTCTCCTAGAGAGCGTTACGTTGGCTAGGCGACTGGTTTTTGCACCAGGAGGAGTTTTTTAGGGATACAGCCTTTGATTTCCCTTCTTTTAAACTGGCTTGTCACACATAACAAGGCTTTCAGGGATGGTAAACGGTTCCGCCTCAGTCGCTAACCCCGTCTGTTGCCACACCTGCTCCCGTAGACTCTAAATGGGCTTTGCTGCAAGCCATGCAGTCCAAGCTTGCGTCCTTGATACAGGACTTAAATGCGGAGAAGAACCTTCTGGCCAACAACCTTCCAACCGGTCGGTTGTGCGCCCTGTTGACGCTGAGGTAACCTACTCGCGTCTGCCAGTTGAGGTGGTTCCTCCTTCTGGCCAACAACCTTCCAACCGGTCGGTTGTGCGCCCTGTTGACGCTGAGGTAACCTACTCGTGTCTGCCAGTTGAGGTGGTTCCTCCTTCTGGCCAACAACCTTCCACCGGTCGGTTGAGCGCCCTGTTGACGCTGAGGTAACCTACTCGCGTCTGCCAGTTGAGGTGGTTCCTCCACCGATGCGACCCAGTGTGGGTTGCCAGTCGCACGTTGACGTTAAGCGACGCTCGGAGGTGGTTGTTGACGTTCAGGACGTTCAACAACCAGCAGAGGTGACTTGTTGTGACGCAGTGCGTCAACCTCAGCAACCCGGTAGGGTGTTGACTGCACAACCCAGACGGTCTAGACAGTTTCGGGTTGACGCTGTACTTCCTCGCGCACCCATGGTTGTTGACAGTTCATAGAATGTGCAGCAGTTCCATGATATTGCGTCCGGCTCCGTCACGTATCCACCAGTGCGACCGGATTCAGCGAGTCAGACGTTGCCCACTCCGTTGCCGTTTCCTCATCAGTTTCGGATGAGGAACCCTCTGATGAGGACGTTGCTGAACAAGACGATCAGCCCCCAGCCCTGCTATCCATCCAGAAGATGCTGAAGAAGGAACGCTGCTCAGTCAGGCTGTGGATGAGTCTGGTAGGGACACTGTCATCCGTGGATCAATTTGTGTCACTAGGAAGACTACACCTCCGTCCTCTTCTATACCATCTAGCTTTTCACTGGAAAAAGGACAAGACGCTAGAAGCGGTCTCGATCCCGGTTTCCGGAAAGATAAAGTCTTGTCTGACTTGGTGAAAGGACTATATCAACCTTAGAGAGGGTCTTCCCCTGGCTGTTCAGACTCCCAACCACGTTCTCTTCTCGGACGCATCGGACGTAGGCTGGGGTGCGACATTAGACGGTCGGGAATGCTCGGGATTATGGAACTCGAGTCAAAGGACAATGCATTTCAACTGCAAGGAGCTTCTGGCAGTACGTCTGACCTGGAAAAGCTTCAGGTCTCTCCTTCAAGGCAAAGTGGTGGAGGCGAACTCGGACAACACCACGGCTTTGGCGTACATCTCCAAGCAAGGAGGGACCTACTCTCTGACGTTGTACGAGATCGCAAGGGACCTCCTCACCTGGTCAAAAGGTCTAGACATATCACTAGTAACGAGGTTCATCCAAGGCAACTTGAATGTCATGGCAGATTGTCTCAGTCGGAAGGGACAAATAATTCCAACAGAATGGACCCTCCACAAGGATGTATGCAAGAGACTTTGGGCCACCTGGAGCCAGCCAACCATAGATCTCTTCGCAACCTCGATGACCAAAAGGCTCCCAATATTTTGCTCACCAATCCCGGACCCAGCAGCAGTTCATATAGATGCCTTTCTACTAGATTGGTCACATCTAGATCTATATGCATTCCCTCCGTTCAAGATTGTCAACAAGGTACTGCAGAAGTTCGCCTCTCACGAAGGGACAAGGTTGACGCTAGTTGCTTCCCTCTGGCCCGCGAGAGAATGGTTCACCGAGGTACTTCGATGGCTAGTAGACGTTCCCAGAACACTTCCCCTAAGGGTGGACCTTCTACATCAGCCACGCGTAAAGAAGGTACACCAAGGCCTCCACGCTCTTCGTCTGACTGCCTTCAGACTATCGAAAGACTCTCGAGAGCTAGAGACTTTTCGAAGGAGGCAGCCAGAGCGATTGCTAGAGCAAGGAGAACATCCACCCTTAGAGTCTACCAATCGAAGTGGGAAATCTTCCGAAACTGGTGCAAGTCAGTATCCGTATCCTCGACCAGTACCCTTGTAACTCAAATAGCTGACTTCTTCTTATATCTGAGGAAAGAACGATCTCTTTCAGCTCCCACTATTAAGGGTTACAGAAGCATGTTGACATCAGTCTTCCGTCACAGAGGCTTAGACCTTTCCAACATAAAGATCTACAGGACCTCCTTAAGTATTTTGAGACCACGAAGGAGCGTCGTTTGGTTACACCTGGTTGGAATTTAGACGTGGTACTAAGATTCCTTATGTCAGACAGGTTCGAAACGCTACAATCAGCCTCCCTGAAAGATCTCACCTTAAAGACTCTTTTCCTGGTATGCTTAGCCACAGCTAAAAGAGTCAGTGAGATTCATGCCTTCAGCAAGAACATCGGATTCTCATCCGAAACGGCTACATGTTCTACAACTTGGTTTTCTAGCCAAAAACGAGCTGCCTTCTCGGCCCAGGCCAATATCGTTCGATATTCCAAACTTATCGTATGGTTGGAAATGAACTAGAAAGAGTCTTATGTCCTGTAAGAGCTCTTAAGTTCTATTTAAAACGAACTAAACCTTTACGAGGCCCGTCTGAAGCTTTATGGTGTTCAGTTAAGAAACCATCTTTGCCTATGTCAAAGAATGCTTTATCCTATTTTATCAGACTGTTAATACGAGAAGCTCTTTCCCATCTGAATGAGGAAGACCAAGCTTTGCTGAAGGTAAGGACACACGAAGTAGAGCTGTCGCAACTTCCGTGGCCTTTAAACAAAATAGATCTCTGCAAAGTATAATCGACGCAACCTATTGGAAAAGCAAGTCAGTGTTCGCGTCTTTTTATCTTAAGAATGTCCAGTCTCTTTACGAGAACTGCTACACTCTGGGACCATTCGTAGCAACGAGTGCAGTAGTGGGTGAGGGCTCAACCACTACAATTCCCTAATTCCATAACCTTTTTAATCTTTCTCTTGAAATGTTTTATTATTGTTTTTGGGTTGTCCGGAAGGCTAAGAAGCCTTTCGCATCCTACTTGATTTGGCGGGTGGTCAAAGTCATTTCTTGAGAAGCGCCTAGATTAGAGGTTTTGATGAGGTCCTGTTGTATGGGTTGCAACCCTTGATACTAAAGATCCTAGGGGTCGCTCAGCATCCTAAGAGGATCGCGAGGCTCCGTAAGGAAGACGTACTTAAAAAGGCAGAGTAATTGTTCAAGTCGACTTCCTTACCAGGTACTTATTTATTTTATGTTTGTTATTTTGAATAACTGCTAAAATGAAATACAAAATACTTAGCTCATAATAATGTAAACAAGTAATGCTGGTCTCTACCCACCCCCCCTGGGTGTGAATCAGCTTATATAATCACCGGCTAAGTTTAATATTGAAAAATGTTATTTTTATTAATAAAATAAATTTTTGAATATACTTACCCGGTGATTATATATTAAAGGACCCTCCCTTCCCCCCCAATAGAGACCCAGTGGACCGAGGAGAAAAATGTTATTTTCATTAGTAAAATAAATTTTTGAATATACTTACCCGACGATCATGTAGCTGTCAACTCCGTTGCCCGACAGAAATCTACGGTCGGGATACGCCAGCGATCGCTATCCAGGTGGGGGTGTACACAACAGCGCCATCTGTGAGTAGGTACTCAAGTACTTCTTGTCAACAAGAACTCAATTTTCTCCTCGGTCCACTGGTTCTCTATGGGGAGGAAGGGCGGGTTCTTTAATTCATGATCGTCGGGTAAGTATATTCAAAAATTTATTTTACTAATGAAAATAACATTTTTCAATATTAATCTTACCCGACGATCATGTAGCTGATTCACACCCAGGGTGGTGGGTGGAGACCAGCATACATGTTAACAAAGAAGCTAAGTATCCCGTATTTCATTTTATCAGTTATTCAAAATAACAAACATAAAATAAATAAGTACCTGGTAAGGAAGTCGACTTGAACTATTACTCTGCCTTTTTTAAGTACGTCTTCCTTACTGAGCCTAGCGGTCCTCTTAGGATGCTGAACGACTCCTAGGTGCTGAAGTATAAAGGGCTGCAACCCATACTAAAGGACCTCATCACAACCTCTAACCTAGGCGCTTCTCAAGAAAGAATTTGACCACCCGCCAAATCAACCAGGATGCGGAAGGCTTCTTAGCCTTCCGTACAACCCAAAAAAAAAACAATAAAAAGTATTCAAGAGAAAGGTTAAAAAGGGTATGGGATTATGGGGATGTAGTGGCTGAGCCCTCACCTACTACTGCACTCGCTGCTACGAATGGTCCCAGGGTGTAGCAGTTCTCGTAAAGAGACTGGACATCTTTGAGATAGAATGATGCGAACACTGACTTGCTTCTCCAATAGGTTGCATCCATAACACTCTGCAGAGAACGGTTCTGTTTGAAGGCCACTGAAGTAGCAACAGCTCTCACTTCATGTGTCCTTACCTTCAGCAAAGCAAGGTCTTCTTCCTTCAGATGAGAATGTGCTTCTCTAATCAGAAGCCTGATGTAGTAAGAAACTGCGTTCTTAGACATCGGTAGAGAAGGCTTCTTGATAGCACACCATAAAGCTTCTGATTGTCCTCGTAATGGCTTTGACCTTCTTAAACAGTACTTAAGAGCTCTTACTGGGCAAAGTACTCTCTCTAGTTCGTTCCCCACCAAGTTGGACAGGCTTGGGATCTCGAACGACTTAGGCCAAGGACGGGAAGGAAGCTCGTTTTTAGCCAAAAAACCGAGCTGCAAGGAACATGTAGCCGTTTCAGATGTAAAACCTATGTTCCTGCTGAAGGCGTGGATCTCACTTACTCTTTTAGCTGTTGCTAAGCACACGAGGAAAAGAGTTTTTAATGTGAGGTCCTTAAAAGAGGCTGATTGGATCGGTTCAAATCTTGATGACATTAGGAACCTTAAAACCACGTCTAGATTCCAGCCTGGAGTGGACAACCGACGTTCCTTTGAGGTCTCAAAAGACCTAAGGAGGTCCTGTAGATCTTTGTTGGTGGAAAGATCCAAGCCTCTGTGGCGGAATACCGCTGCCAACATACTTCTGTAACCCTTGATCGTAGGAGCTGATAGGGATCTTACGTTCCTTAGATGTAACAGGAAGTCAGCAATCTGGGTTACAGTGGTACTGGTTGAGGAAACTGCATTCGCCTTGCACCAGCTTCGGAAGACTTCCCATTTAGACTGATAGACTCTGAGAGTGGATGTCCTCCTTGCTCTGGCAATCGCTCTGGCTGCCTCCTTCGAAAAGCCTCTAGCTCTTGAGAGTCTTTCGATAGTCTGAAGGCAGTCAGACGAAGAGCGTGGAGGTTTGGGTGTACCTTCTTTACGTGAGGTTGACGCAGAAGGTCCACTCTTAGAGGAAGAGTCCTGGGAACGTCGACTAGCCATTGCAGTACCTCGGTGAACCATTCTCTCGCGGGCCAGAGGGGAGCAACCAACGTCAGCCGTGTCCCTTTGTGAGAGGCGAACTTCTGAAGTACCCTGTTGACAATCTTGAACGGCGGGAACGCATACAGGTCGAGATGGGACCAATCCAGCAGAAAGGCATCCACGTGAACTGCTGCTGGGTCTGGAATCGGAGAACAATACATCGGGAGCCCCTTGGTCATCGAGGTAGCGAATAGATCTATGGTTGGCTGACCCCACAGGGCCCATAGTCTGCTGCAAACATTCTTGTGAAGGGTCCACTCTGTGGGGATGACCTGACCCTTCCGGCTGAGGCGATCTGCCATGACATTCATATCGCCCTGAATGAACCTCGTTACCAGCGAAAGCTTTCGATCTTTTGACCAAATGAGGAGGTCCCTTGCGATCTCGAACAACTTCCTCGAATGAGTCCCTCCCTGCTTGGAGATGTAAGCCAAGGCTGTGGTGTTGTCGGAGTTCACCTCCACCACCTTGTTTAGCTGGAGGGACTTGAAGTTTATCAAGGCCAGATGAACTGCCAACAACTCCTTGCAATTGATGTGAAGTGTCCTTTGCTCCTGATTCCATGTGCCCGACCATTCCTGTCCGTCCAGTGTCGCACCCCAGCCCGTGTCCGATGCGTCCGAGAAGAGACGGTGGTCGGGGGTCTGAACAGCCAAAGGTAGACCTTCCTTGAGAAGAATGCTGTTCTTCCACCACGTTAGAGTAGACCTCATCTCTTCGGAAACAGGAACTGAGACCGCCTCTAGCGTCATGTCCTTTATCCAGTGAGCAGCTAGATGATACTGAAGGGGGCGGAGGTGGAGTCTCCCTAACTCGATGAATTGGGCCAGCGATGAAAGTGTCCCTGTTAGACTCATCCACTGCCTGACTGAACATCGGTTCCTTCTCAGCATGCTCTGGATGCATTCTAGGGCTTGATTGATCCTTGGGGCCGACGGAAAAGCCCGAAAAGCTCGACTCTGAATCTCCAAACCGAGATAGACAATGGTCTGGGATGGGACGAGCTGGGACTTCTCTAAATTGACCAGGAGGCCCAGTTCCTTGGTCAGATCCATAGTCCATCTGAGATTCTCCAGACAGCGACGACTTGTTGGAGCTCTTAAAAGCCAGTCGTCTAAATAGAGGGAGGCTCTGATGTCTGCCAAGTGAAGGAATTTCGCAATATTCCTCATCAGTCTGGTAAACACAAGAGGTGCCGTGCTTAGGCCAAAGCACAGGGCTTGGAACTGGTACACAACCTTTCCAAAGACGAACCTTAGGAAAGGTTGGGAGTCTGGATGGATGGGGACGTGAAAGTATGCGTCTTTCAGGTCTAACGAGACCATCCAGTCCTCCTGCCTGACCGCTGCTAGGACCGACTTCGTCGTCTCCATCGTGAACGTCTGCTTGGTGACAAAAGCATTGAGAGCACTGACGTCCAGCACCGGTCTCCAACCTCCTGTCTTCTTCGCTACCAGGAAGAGACGGTTGTAGAAGCCCGGGGATTGATGGTCCCGGACTATGACTACCACTTCCTTTTGTAGCAAGAGCGACACCTCTTGTTGCAACGCTAGCCTCTTGTCCTTCTCCTTGTAGTTGGGAGAGAGGTTGATGGGAGATGTAGCTAGAGGGGGACTGTGGGAGAACGGAATTCTGTATCCCTCCCTTAGCCACTTCACAGACTGAGCGTCTGCACCTCTGCTCTCCCAAGCTTGCCAGAAGGTCTTGAGTCTGGCCCCCACTGCTGTCTGGAGAGGAAGGAAGTCAGAACTTGCCTTTTGCGGACTTGGAACCCTTCTTGGATTGCCCACGGTGACTGTCGGCACGGGTACCTCCTCTGCTGGAGGTTCTACCACGAAAGGGCGGGATGAACCGAGTTGCAGGAGTGTCTACTGCTGCAGGGCGGAAGGGTCTAGGCACGGAAGGTAAGGTTTTAGCCTTACGTGGAGAAGATGCCATCAGATCATGGGTATCCTTCTGGATGAGAGAGGCAGCCATCCCCTTAATCAGCTCCTCCGGAAACAGACACTTGGAGAGAGGAGCGAACAACAACTCTGACCTCTGGCAAGGAGTGATACCAGCCGATAAGAAGGAGCAAAGATGTTCTCTCTTCTTGAGCACTCCTGACACGTACGAAGCCGCAAGTTCACCGGACCCATCCCGAACGGCTTTGTCCATGCAAGACATGATCAGCATGGCAGAGTTCCTATCTGAAGGGGAAGTCTTCCTGCTTAAGGCTCCCAAACACCAATCGAGGAAGTTGAAGATCTCGAAGGCACGAAAGACTCCCTTCAACAGATGATCCATATCAGAAAAGGACCAGCAGATCTTCGATCGTCTCATAGCCAACCTGCGGGGAGAGTCAACCAGACTAGAGAAGTCGCCCTGGGCAGAGGCAGGAACTCCCAAGCCGGGTTCCTCTCCCGTGGCATACCAGACGCTCGACTTGGAAGCAAGCTTGGTAGGCGGAAAGATGAATGCAGTCTTTCCCAGTTGCTTCTTGGAATGCAACCATTCTCCCATAACCCTCAAAGCTCTCTTAGATGAACGTGTGAGAACAAGCTTGGTGAAGGCAGGCGCAGCAGACTGCATGCCCAGAGCAAACTCGGAGGGAGGAGAGCGAGGGGTTGCAGACACAAACTGCTCAGGATACAAGTCCCTGAACAAGGCAAGGACTTTACGAAAGTCTAAGGAGGGAGGCGTAGACTTGGGCCCTTCAAAGTCAGAGTGCGGCTCATCCAAGTGTGCAGCTTCGTCATCCGATACTCCATCATCCGAAAGCTGAGTAGGAAGTGGCAAAGGTAGAGCAGAAAGCTGAACAGCTGAATCCGGCAGAACGGGTGCATGCGTAGCTGCGGATCCAATATCATGCCGCTGCTGGTCTGTCTGCGAGCTGGCAACAACAAAAGCAGAGTGTTGGTGCGTGGGAGGGGCTGCGGTGGGTAGCAGAGCATGCTGTATGGTATGCGGCGCATGCCGCATGGGTTGCGGAGAAAGCTGCATAGTGCTGGAACCCGGTAGCTCTACAGCAGCAAGAACATGCGTCTGGCAGGGAGGACTGCGCAACGGTGGTGGAGCTCTCACAGGTGGAGTGTGGGAGCAGGCAGCCGCAGTATCTGCTGAGCGCACAACCTCGGCGGGTTGTAGGTTAACAGGAGCAGTGTTAACCTTCTCAGCATGATACTCCTGCATGAATGCCGCAAGCTGAGATTGCATAGTCTGCAGCATGGACCACTTAGGGTCTACCGTGGTTGGAGCAACAACAGACGGAGCAGAGGCCTGTTGTGGAACCACTCTACCTCTCTTGGGAGGTGTGCAGTCATCAGATGACTGCAGCGAGTCCGAACTGACCCAGTGGCTACACCTGGGCCGTTGGACTCGCTCGGAAGGGACCTTACGTTTGAGCGGTCGTGAGACCTTAGTCCATCATTTCCTCCTGGAAACTTCTTCCACAGACGAGGAATGTAAGGGCTCATTCGTCTGTTTGTGGATGGGACGATCTTGAACAGATACGTCCGCAACCACTGAGGATACATCCGTGCGCCGATCAAGGCCTGCCGAACCCTTTGGTCCTTCGACATTGCTTCTCCCCTGGGCTTGGGAGCTTGCAAGAGGTCCCGGACTGGGAGGACGACTGGCACGCACAGATGTACCCTCATGCGCAACACTGACACTGACACTTTTCACATCACTAGCACTAACACTTCCCACTGCACTTTTCGCTTTCAGCTCTCTGACATCTGCCAAGAGCTGATTACGGTCATTAGCCAATGACTCCACTCGGTCACCTAGAGCCTGAATGGCACGCAACATATCCGCCATGGATGGCTGAGCACTAGTAGCAGGTTCGGGAGTCACCACCACAGGGGAAGGAAAAGGTTGAGGGGCATGGGGAGAGGAAAAATCCACAGAGCGAGAAGAACTCCTCCTGATTCTCTCCTTCTCTAACCTACGTGCATTTTTGAGGAATTCGTTAAAATCGAATTCCGAAAGCCCAGCACATTCCCCACATCGATCTTCCAATTGACAGGTTTTACCCCTACAATTGAAACAAACGGTGTGAGGATCTAAAGAGGCCTTCGGAAGACGCCTAGCACAAGTCCTAACACTACACTGCCTGTATTTAGGGACTTGAGACTGGTCAGACATCTTGAATTAGAAGTAGTCAAGGGGGAATTCCAAAACCTAGCAAAGTTCGTTAACAATTAATCCAAATTAATTCCAAAAGCTTGCTAAGCTAATGATAAAGCTTCCTGAATAGCGAAGGCTAAACTCTAGAGTAAATACATCACCAAATCGTGAACAACAACTCCAGAATCAACAGCGTATCCAAGTAGGTCTTGCCGGCGGCACGACAGAGGAAAAATTGAGTTCTTGTTGACAAGAAGTACTTGAGTACCTACTCACAGATGGCGCTGTTGTGTACACCCCCACCTGGATAGCGATCGCTGGCGTATCCCGACCGTAGATTTCTGTCGGGCAACGGAGTTGACAGCTACATGATCGTCGGGTAAGATTAATATTGAAAATTGGTTCTGTGTTTACATTGAGTACTGAGTACCTGCTCGACAGATGGCACTGTTGATGTACACCCCCTACCTGCATAGCGATCGCTGGCGTATTTTGAACGTACAGTAGAGTTTTTCTGTCGGGCAGCAGAGCTGCAGCTTATATAATCACCGGGTAAGTATATTCAAAAATTTATTTTATTAATAAAAATAACATTTTTCATTTTCTTTTTCATTTCTTTAGAAAATTCAGGCATTTTCCAAGAGAATGAGACCAACCTGACCTCTCTATGACAAAAATTAAGGCTGTTAGAGCAATTTGAAAAAAATATACTGCAAAATGTGCTAGGGGAAAAATAACCCCTTGGGGGTTAAGGGTTGGAAATTTCCAAAGAGCCTGGGGGTAAAAGGGTTAAAAGAAAATAACTATTGCTTCTGGAATTGTGCCTGCCATTGTCACCATTCCTTGCCCAAACTACGAACATGGGCGATCATTTTCTGTGTGATAATTATGGAGGTCCATTAGGCACTGCCCAGTCATGTGAACACGTTTACCCGAGACATACGTAAACTTTAGACTTAACTTTCTATAAATACTCCTCTCAATCTTAGAGATCCAGTTGATTTCAATCATCTTTAACATCTGTATAATTGTCAAATTTTATCAAGCCATAATTCTGAGCATTTTGTAGTCAAATCGTGATAAAATCTTCCATTTTCTATTTCAGCACTTTCAGTAGATTCTGTTATCCATCTTTATTTCAACCTTCTCTCGATACTTAGTTCCACTATCTAGTGTCTCCCCAAATTTACAAAAATGTTCAACCTTTCTCATATATCCACTTAAGTTTCACAATTATAAGCACATTACCAACAATACAGAGTTCATGTTCATACCTCTACCACAACATCCGTATCATTATTTTGCCTTCATGTTAGCTTTTTGTTTTGCTTAAAGTGAGCAAAAATAATTAAGAAAATAACAATGTTTTTTTCAGAATTATCAAGCATTTTAGTCAGAAACACTGGAATAACTGATAAATATGCAAAAACTAAGTGACAAGGAGAAATCGCCATCTTTGAAGATTAACGAGCCTGTAATGTGTGGTATTGATCATGTCATCACTCTAGAAACGAAACAAAAAAAATAGATGCATTCAGCCAAGTGTAACTAGGAAATCGAAGAGGTTTTGACAGGAAGATGGGAAGGAACAAGAGGGAATGGAGGTATAACAGAAATATGTAAAACAGTTGTAGTGAAGGAACACTGCCAAGACCCTTAATAACTACAATACACCTTGTGAGGTTACATTGCCTGCCTAAAAATAAGCAGCACTGAAAAATCTTGGTTTGCAAACCTTGAAAGGGGAGTACATCATCAGCCAAAGGTAAAAACATTTTAGACGTAGTTTGAGGTCAAAAGGTGAGCTCATTTGATGTCACGACTAAGTCAGTTGCCTGGTAATGACACCCCAGCCGCATAGATGTAAACAATAAATAGCTATATATCAATAGCTGGCTACATGTACATTAAATACCATATTTTTTTATGTAAGTAACAGAAGTTGTATGTTATTCATGTTTATACATTGCAAAGAAGGTTACAGTGAACCCTCGCTACTTCGCAGTTCGACCATCGCAGATTTTTTTCATAACCTATATACATATACTGTACATATTGGTAATAACAAAATCAACATACTGTACTGAATAATCAATATAATCGATGCAAAAACTAACCTATACACAGATGTGTACAGTAAATGCGTTTGTTTCTTCATTATGATCAGAGAAACGTAAACAAAATCATTGGTTGCCATTTTTTTTCGTGCTTTTTGGCGTGTTTAGGAAACGCATGATATAAAATCGCCTTTAATATTTGTGCCTGTTTTAGTTTAGGGTACTGTAGTACATGCATTAAGTGTTCTGTACATTAAAGGGTAGTTTGTTAACAGTACTAGGTACAAGGGAAGGTTTTAAAAGTCTGAATATACATGTTAAATAAATAGGTAAATATGGTGTCACTACTTCGCGGATTTTCACCTATCGCGGCTGGGTCTGGAACCTATCTACCGCGATAAACGAGGGTTCACTGTATTTTACAAAATGTGTTGTAACATAGGACCTCAATATTTATATTTTAAACATAAGACTTACCCGGTAGTTATATATATAGCTTACGTCTCTGACTTCACGGCAGAAAATTCAAAACTCGCGCCAATCGCCAATTGGATAGCCAGGTGTACCACCCCTGCGCCCTAGCGAGGTACCTGGGAACCATTCCAGGAATCCTCATATATTCTCTGCCGTCGCTAGCAGCAACACGTGAATTCTGCTCTCGTCAATTTTGAACTTATTTTGGTGAAGTACAAACTTTGGTTGTTGACTCCCGCTTGTTTTTCATCTCACTTTGGATATTCTTTAATTTGATTTGGATTATAAGATTTTTTACCTTTGCTTGTCTGATTTCTCTTTAAATTTTCAAAATGGCCACCCCCCCCCCCTATAACTTTTAGGTTATGCGTGAGTAGTGGGTGTAAGACCCGAATGGAAAAGCTTCACTTGACCCCCATTCTCTCTGTGTTGCTTGCAGAGGTAAAGTGTGTGATTTGGGAGATCGCTGTGATGAGTGTGTTCTACTATCAGAGCATGAATGGACTGAGTTTGACAGGTACAGACGTAAACTCAAAAGGGATAGATTGAGACGGAGTTCTTCTCGCTCTTCTAAAGAATTTTCATCTTCCCATGTCATTAATCCGGTTCCTTCCCCTGTAGTGGTAGATCCTGATCCCACTATTGCAACTGCTAATGAGCCGCCACTCAAAGATATGTTAGTGGCGATTCAAGCGCTAGGCACTAAAGTGGAATCGCTTGCTGCGGATAGAACACAGCTGATGGCCGATGTAAGGCAGTTGAAAGGCGAAAGTGATAAAAGTGCAGTGAAGTTAAGTGCAGTGGAGAGTGCGCCTGCTCGCGTCTGTCGTCCTCCTAGTCCTAGACCTCTTCCAAGCTCCCCAATCCCTGGGAGAAGGAATGTCGAAAGGCGAAAGGAGACGAGAGGCTTGAATACACGAGCAGACGTCCCCTCGAACGCACCTGTGGGTGCTTCCCAGGACGTTCACCCTCACCAATGGAAAGGTGAGGTTAAGTGTTTCTCGTCGTCTTCGGATGACCCCTTGCCTAAAAGAGGCTGGAAGCTTGCTTCCAGACTTCTTAAGAGGACCTATGATAAGGCCTACCGACGTCCTGCTAGTTCTCGTCCTGGATGTAGTCACTGGGATAACCAGAGACGTTTGAAAGTCGTCCGATTAAACGTCCTTATAGGAAGTTGGACTCTTTCCAAGGATCCTCCTATGCAGTCAGGACCAGGCTTAACCTCATTCCAGGCACCAGAACAGCCTGCAGACTGGTTTTCACCTTCCAGGCACTTTATTTCGCTGAGCGATGAGGAGAACGTTGTGATTTCATCCCCGATTTCACAACGTTCAGATCCTAATTTTGCTATGCTGCAAGATATGCAAAACAGGCTCTCGTCGTTTATGCAGAACTACCAGCGTAGCGACAAACCTCAAACCAGCACACGTGACAGTTTTGGTCAGGATCGAGACAGCGAGCAGGCTGCTCTACAAGTTTCGAAACATCCTGTAGGACGTGTGCTCGAACGCCCTCATAGTAGAGGATCTAAGCTTCCTGCTTGCCTCTATGAACGTCCTTTAGGAAGTGATCGTGAACGTTCTACTAAGTCCACAGTTGACAGCCCATTTAGAGAACACGAACGCCCTTATAGGCGCAAGGAGATCCTTCCGTCAGAGCGTGTGCTCGAACGTCCTTCAAAGAAAGATGTTGGACGTCCTGTGAAACGTGTTATCGAACGTCCTTCCAAACATGCTGCTGAACATCCTGAGAAACAGGCTACCGTTCGTCCTTTGAAGCAGGCTATCGAACGTCCCTCGGAACAGGCTCCCGAACATCCTACGGAACAAGCTGCCGAACGTCCTGCGAAACAAGCTGTCAAACGTCCTACATTTCAGGACGCTCTTCACTCATCAGATTATTTTAGTGAACGTCCTCCAGGTCATGTTTCCGAACGGAAAACAGTTGAACAAGTCGCTGAATAACAAGCGCTTCGCAGCGTCGAACGCTTGTCAGGAATTGACGGCAAGCGCGTTTCAGGATATGATCCGGAACTCCCTATCCCTTACCATATTTCGGATGTTAGTCTGGATTACGATAATGAGGCTCACTCTTTACAAGAGGATATTGATGCAGTTCAAGTACAGGAACTCTTTGATTCTGATCAAGTTGACCGCGAGCGTTCGGCTGAACCGCTAGCTTCACGCCAGCTCCCCAGAGAAAGTAATGTTTCTCGTAATGAGCCTGTTTCCATTGCTGTTGGTACTCAGGATATTTTTGAGAAGGAGACTGCTTCCAACACTGCTGCTCCCGAAGGAACGTTGCCAGAGAAAGATATAGAAGGCCAGCTTTCTCCTATGGAGTTTGATGAAGTGTCGGATGACGAGGACTCTGTCTCTTTTCGTCATTCTGCCGACTTGAAGAAACTGATGAAAGTTTTTATGGAGGAGTTCTCTGACTTTTTTGTGCCAGTGGCTCCCCGTTCGCCACCGTCTGAGTTTACTCTTAGGAAAGCCTCTAAGAAAGCTCGCTTTACTAAGATGGTGTTATCGCGCTCATCTAAGAGAGCTCTTAAATTGATGGGTGACTGGTTGCAATCTAAGAAAGCCTTAGGAAAAGCAGCTTTCTCCTTCCCTCTGGCTAGACAGGCCTCCAGGTCTAGTATCTGGTATGAGACAGAAGTCCTTGGCTTGGGGATTCCTGCCTCTGCCCAGGGAGATTTCTTAAGCCTCGTAGATGCTCCTCGTCGGTCGGCCATGAGAAAGACCAAGATCTTCTGGTCTACTTCGGAGATGGACCACCTGCTCAAGGGCATATTCAGAGCCTTCGAAGTTTTTAACTTCTTAGACTGGACTCTCGGAGCTCTGGGTAAAAAAGTCGATACTTTTTAAAGAAGGGGATACCTGTGCCCTAGTCCATCTGATGTCCTGCATGGACAAGGCTTTGCAGGATGGATCCAACGAACTAGCAGCGCTGTTCTCTGCTGTTATCCTTAAGAAAAGGGATCAATTATGCTCGTTTCTTTCGCTGATGGTTACTCCCTTTCAGAGCTGTTGTACGCGCCTCTTTCTCCATTGTTGTTCCCTCAAGAACTAATCAGAGACATATCGGCAGCCTTGGCTCAAAAAGTTACTCAGGATCTTGTCTCAAAGACATCCAGAGAAGCCCTTCCACCCTCATTTACTAGTCGCAAGCCTAAGGAAGATACTTTTCCCAAGTTTTCGCAGCCCTTTCGTGGGAGATCTTCCAGCAGGGGTAGTTCCAGACCTGACGCTAGGAGGAGTAAGAGAAGAGGCTTTAGAGCAGGGCGAAGCAGGGTCTGACTGCTTTCGCCTTCAGGCAGTAGGAGCCAGACTACTCAACTTCTGGCGAGCGTGGGAGAAGAGAGGAACGGATCAGTGGTCTATCCAGATTTTGAAGGAGGGTTACAAGATCCCCTTTCAAGGGAGTCCTCCTTTGGTCTTAGTTCCTGTAGATCTCTCTCCCAGGTACAGAGAGGAGGCAAAGAGACAAGCTCTATCGACCCAAGTGTCTCTTAAGTTAAAAAAGGGGGGCATAGAGAGGGTACAGGATCCTTGTTCACCAGGTTTTTACAACCGTCTGTTCCTGATACCCAAGAACTCGGGGGGATGGCATCCAGTCCTGGACGTGAGCGCGCAGAACAAGTTCATACTGAAGACTAAGTTCTCTATGGAGACTTCGAAATCAGTGCTAGCCGCAGTAAGTCAAGGGCGCCTGGAGGGTCTCTTTAGACCTTCAGGACGCCTACTTCCACATCCCGATCCATCCGACCTTACCTAAGGTTCGTCTTCAAGGGAGATGTCTACCAATTCAGAGCCCTATGCTTCGGCCTTTGCACAGCACCCCAGGTCTTTACAAAGCTCATGCTAAATGTAGCAAAGATCCTCCATTCAAGGGGCATAAGAGCCTCTGTATCTCGACGACTGGCTTCTCAGAGCGCACTCATACGATCACTGCCTGAAGGATCTTCAGACAACATTGGACCTCTCAACAGAGCTGGGTCTCCTTGGTAAACAAGGAAAAGTCGCTCTTGGTTCCATCTCAAGAGATTCTCTATTTGGGAATGACGATTTCGGAGTCAGACTTTTCGGGCTTTTCCGTCTCCTTTAAGGATGGAGCAGGCCAGATTGAAACTCCAGTCATTTCTAAACAAGAATATGTGTTCAGCAAGGAAGTGGATGAGCCTAGTAGGAACCCTCTCCTCCTTGGAACAAATTGTTCCCTTAGGAAGACTGAACATTCGTCCTCTCCAGTTCCATCTCAACAGCCATTAGAATAAGGAGAAAGACCTAGAAGCGATGTCCATTCCAATTACGAACACTATTAAAGACTGCCTTCGGTGGTGGGAAGAACCGAACAAGTTCCAGGAAGGTCTCGACCTATCACAAAAGTGCCCAGACCTTGTGTTATGCTCCGACGCAGGATGGGGAGCAACCCTAAACAAGCATTGGTGTACATTACCAAACAGGGGGGAACCCGCTCGTTATCTCTGTACAAGACAGCAAAGAATCTCCTTTTGTGGGCAAGAGAGAGGAACGTTATACTTCTGACAAGGTTCATCCAAGGGGAGAAAAACGTAATGGCAGACAGCCTCGGCAGAAGGGGTCAGGTCCTACCGACAGAGTGGACACTCAACCTTCAAGTTTGCAAGAGCCTATGGCGCCTTTGGGGTCGCCCATGCATAGATCTCTTCGCAACCTCGAAGACAAAGAGGTTAAAGGCGTATTGCTCCCCGGTGCCGGATCCAGAAGCAATCCACATAGACGCGTTTCTTATGGATTTGTCCAACCTAGACCTGTACGCCTTCCCACCATACAAGATCCTGTACAAGGTAGTTCAGAAATTTGTAACATCCAAAGGGACCAGGATCACCCTAGTGGCTCCCTATTGGCCGTCAAGAGAATGGTTCACAGAGGTACTGGAATGGGCGGTAGATAATCCAAAAATACTTCGATTAAGAGTAGATCTACTCAGACAACCCCACTTGGAAAGATTCCATCAAAATCTCCACGCTCTTCAGCTGACTGCCTTCAGACTATCGAAAGACTCACGAGATCTAGAGGCTTTTCGAATGAGGCAGCTCAAGCCATTGCAAGAGCAAGGTGGACTTCGACTATCAAAGTCTATCAGTCCAAGTGGGAGGTGTTTAGAGAGTGGTGTAGGGTTAACTCCCTTTCCTCATCCAGTACCTCCGTAGCTCAAATTGCGGACTTCCTGCTCCACCTTCGAAGGAAGTGCAATTTCTCCTCCTCTACTATTAAAGGTTATAGGAGCATGTTGGCAACTGTGTTCAGACATAGAAACCTTGACCTATCCAACAATAAGGATCTGCAAGATCTTAAGTCTTTCGAGACTACAAAACAACGGAAACAAGATTCTCCAGCCTGGAATTTGGATGTTGTCTTGAAGTATCTTATGAGCGACAGGTTTGAGCCTCTAGGTTCAACTTCTATGAAAAAGCTGACTATGAAGACTTTATTTCTGGTTAGTCTTGCAACAGCCAAAAGATTGAGTGAGATACATGCGTTTAGCAAAAACGTTGGATTTCGTGATGGTAAAGCTGTCTGTGCCTTACAATTAGGCTTTCTTGCCAAAATCGAACTCCCTTCTCAACGTTGGCCCAAAGCGTTCGAGATTCCAAATCTTACGGATATGGTTGGAGAAGAATTGGAAAGTGTCTTATGCCCAGTAAGAGCTCTGAGATGCTACTTGGATAGGACGAAAGATATTCAAGGGAATTCTGAAGCTTTATGGTGCTTGGTCAGAAAGCCCTCATTACAGATGTCTAAAAATGCCTTGTCATTTTTCATCAGGCTTTTAATTAAGAAGGCTCATATTCATTGTAATGAATCGGACCTTGGTCTTTTAAAGGTCAAGACTCATGAAGTCAGAGCAGTAGCAACGTCGGCAGCATTCAGACAGAACAGATCACTTCAAAGCATTGTGGACACAACCTTCTGGAGGAGCAAATCTGTGTTCGCATCATATGATTTGAAAGGTGTTCAGACTCGTTACGAGGACTGTTACACTCTGGGTCCATTCGTAGCAGCGAGTGCAATAGTGGGCGAAGGATCCACCACTATGTTGCCATAATCCCAATAACCTTTTCTTCTCTTGGTACTTTTAATTGTTTTTTATGGTTGTATGTGGAGATTCATCAGTCTTCCACAATCATTGATTTTGTCAGGTGGTCAAATTTGTTCCTTGAGAGTGCCCGGAGCGAGTTATTGGAGGAGGTTCTGTCATAATGAGGTATATACACCGGTTTGACAGTCCCTACGAGATCTTCAGCCCCCTGGGAGGACCGCTGGATCTCATAAGGCTAGCAGACATAATGAGGAAGAGGATCATTGAAGTCAGCTTCCTTATCAGGTACGAACCCTTAAGTTTGTTTTAATTAACTCTTAAGCAGAATTCCAGATATACTAGCTGTCTCTAACCCTCCACCAAGGGTGTTAATCAGCTATATATATAACTACCGGGTAAGTCTTGTTTAAAAATGCTATTTTCATTATAAAATAAATTTTTGAATATACTTACCCGGTAGTTATATATAATTTAAGTCCCACCCTCCGCCCCTCTAAGAGACTAGAGGCATGGAATGGTTCCCAGGTACCTCGCTAGGGCGCAGGGTTGGTACACCTGGCTATCCAATTGGCGATTGGCGCGAGTTTTGAATTTTCTGCCGTGACGTCAGAGACGTAAGCTACAGTATACATATAACTACCAGGTAAGTATATTCAAAAATTTATTTTATAATGGAAATATCATTTTAGTTAGTATGATTGCTGGGTGGGGCACATTGCATAGCCACATTTGCACGCACCTTTGGTACTGTCACTTGAAATAGAGTTAGGGAGAGCACCTCAACTGACAGGTTGAACTGGTAATACAGTGACAGGCTAATCTCGTAAATAACGTTACGTTGGACTACAGAATTGCAATTTCTCAAGAACTGCGTTAAGAAGTGATGCAGGTTCTCCATTTTGCTCAGCAGGGCAACAAGCACAGTATTTTGGCCAGGTATCACTACAGCTAGAGAATGCTCACTTGCTTGGCAAGCAGCCTATTCGGAGCCATTGCAGCAGACTACTTTTGTAGCCTGTGGTGTTATTATTATTATTATTACGAGCTAAGCCACAACCCTAGTCGTCGTTGTGGCCTGATTGGTAACGTCTCTGTCTGGTGTTTGCCGGACGGGGGTTCGAGTCCCGCTCAGACTCGTTAGTGCCATTAGTGTCTGCAACCTTACCATCCTTGTGAGCTAAGGTTGGGGGAGCCTATAGGTCTATCTGCCGAGTCATCAGCAGCCACTGCCTGGCCCTCCCTGGTCCTAGCTTGGGTGGAGAGGAGGCTTGGGCGCTGATCATATAATATATGGTCAGTCTCTAGGGCATTGTCCTGATTGCTAGGGCAATGTCACTGTCCCTTGCCTCTGCCATTCATGAGCGACCTTTAAAAAAAAAACCTTTAAAAAGCAGGATGCTATAAGCCCAAGGGCTCCAACAGGGAAAATAGCTGAGTGAGGAAAGGAAATAAAGAAAAACTACAAAACTACAAGAAAAGGTTAAGATAAATATTAAAATAAATCTTTCACATATAAACTATAAAAACTTGAAAATAACACGAGGAAGAAAAACAAGATTGGATAGTGTGCCCATCATGGACATGTTCAGCGGGTGGCCATACATGGTTGCATCGAAATCAGCCACCAAGGGCTTAACCACAGCCTTGTTCAATCATCTTGCAACATTCGACATAATTAACCCTTTTACCCCCAAAGGACGTACTGGTACGTTTCACAAAACTTATCCCTTTACCCCCTTGGACGTACCAGTATGTCCTTGCAAAAAAAAATAATGCTATAAAAATTTTTTTTTTCATATTTTTAATAATTTTTTGAGAAAATTCAGGCATTTTCCAAGAGAATGAGACCAACCTGACCTCTCTATGACAAAAATTAAGCCTGTTAGAGCAATTTAAAAAATATATACTGCAAAATGTGCTGGGGAAAAAATAACCCCTTGGGGATTAAGGGTTGGAAATTTCCAAAGAGCCTGGGGGTAAAAGGGTTAAGGAACTTAACACTGATAGCATAATGGAATTTACTGTTAAGAAAAAAGTCAATGTAACATTGGATGTGAAGCTAATCCTTATTACCATACGACCCTCAATCGAATGGCCGGCAGAGGTAGTTGTCAAATCTATCGAGCTCTTACTAACATCTCGTAAAAACACCGATGCAGTGGCAGCCGGGTTGCTGCAGTGCCACTCGCACAGGACCCACATGTCTTTATCACTGGCACAAATTGTCTGACAATCTTTGGATCTATTCCTGGTTTCCCCAGGCACACAGGGATTTACCAATCCAGCAGTACATTATTATTATTACTATCCAAGCTACAACCCTAATTAGAAAAGCAAGATGCTATAAGCCCAGGGGCTCCAATAGGGAAAAATAGCCCAGTGAGGAAAGGAAATAAGGAATTAAATAACTGAAGAGAACAAATTAACAGTAAATCATTCTAAAAAAAGTAATGTCAAAAGAGATATGTCATATATAAACTATTAACAACATCTAAAACAAATATGTCATATATAAACTATAAAAAGACTCGTGTCAACAAAAAAGGACGAGACTTGGAACACCAAGAGAGAGACTGACAGAGACTTGCCAAACAAGTTTATAATCTGTCGCTTCACCCACAGCAGCCCAACCTTAACTCCAGTTGATAGTGTTATAAAGCCAGATGGGTAATCATCACAGCAAGAGATGGAACAGAAATTAATTGATCATTGAAGCAAAGCCATGACCAATATTTGATGAAGGTGGACGGCTCGGGTCGATGTCTTTAAGAAACCAGCTGCTCCTTTGCCACACTCAAGTGCTAGCCAAGACTGACCATTCCACAATGTGAACATCCCAACATTAGTCACAGATTAACTCAGAAAGTGGCGGGGTCAACAAAAAGTATAGCCAGTCCATACACCAAGCAGTGGACTACACTCAATTTTTTGTAATGAGGCGCATTTTCATCGACTCGCAGCGGTGCCCTTTTAGCTCGGAAAAGTTTCCTGCTGTCTGATTGGTTAGAATTATCTTGTCCAACCAATCGGCGATCAGGAAGCTTTTCAGAGCGAAAAGGGCACCCCTGCGAATCCGTGCAAATCTGCCTCACTAAAAAGAATTGACTATAGATGTGTGCTTGCATTGTTACACTATGCAAAAGTTAAGGGAGATGTGCACGAGTGTTTCAATTCTAGGGCTATTAGTTTACCGAGTGTGGTTTGAAAATGTATGGTAGTGTTAATTATAAGGATTATGGATAAAACAGAGGATGCAATCTTGGAAGTACAGGATGACTTTAAAAGAGGTAGGGGAGGTATGGATCAGTTTTTTCTAGTCAGGTATGCTAGAAATATTTAGCAAAAGGTAAGGAGGTACTGAATACGTTGCATTTACAGTATAGATCTAGAGAAAGCTTATGATATAAGAGTTGATAAAGGAAAGCAATGGGGAACGTAATAAGGCTATGTGGAATTGGGGGAAGGTTGTTGTAAGCAATTTAGAGTTTATACATAGGCAGTATACTACGTGTTAGGATAGGATTTGAAGTGAGCAAGTAGTAGATTATGTAACATGGTGAATTGAGAGCTACTTGAGGAAGCAGATTACTTCAAGTACTTAATCTCTGTTGTTGCTGCATATGGTGGAGAGGAAGCAGATTTATGTCAGAGAGTGAATGAAGGATGTAATGTTGGGGGCAGTGAAGGGAGTAGTAAAGAATAGAGGGTTGGGGATGAGTGTAAAGAGTTCTGTATGAGAAAGTGATTGTATCAACTGTAACGTATGGATCGGAGTTGTGGGGAATGAAAGTGACAGACAGAAATTTAATGTGTTCAAGATGAAGTGTCTTAGGAGCATGGCTAGGACAAAGTAGTTTGAGAGAACGTGTGTGAGGAATGAATTAGCAGCTAGAGTGGATATGAATGTGTCGAGATGATTTGGCCATGTAGAGAGCATGGAAAAGGGTCGTCTGCTGAAGAAGGTGAAGAATGCAAGAGTTGATGGGAGAAGTACAAAAGGATGGCCAAGGTTTGGGTGGAGTGAAGAAAGCTCTGCGTGATAGGAGGGTAGATGTGAGAGAGGCAAAAGACCTTACTACAAATAGAAATTAATGTCAAGCGATTGTGCCGCAGTTCCAATATGGCTGTTACCTCGCAATACGAAGCTTTATTTGTTGTGGAAAACGGGGGATGGTCCGCTGTAGCACCCTAGCAATACCAACCAAACTCCGCTGAGTCCCTCTTCAGGCGAGGAGGAACAGGAAGGTAAAAGTGGATTTTGAGCGAAGCGAAAAATCTATATTTGGGTGAGATAGCCATGTCATCCTGATGGAAGGATCCTATTGGTAGCTTTTTAAGGGATATTTGGCTACAGTGATATTCCCAGAGAATTAACCTCCAAGTCTCCAGAATTCTAACTCCTGGCGCGAATATCCTTAAAATTTTCCTTAAGGATATCGCTTAATATCAGGGGACGTATATCTTTATAGCAATCTTCACCCCGAATAGCGTTTTCGTTTCGAGGGGGAAGAGTGGCGAAAATAGAAGGGGAGCCGTTATCAAGGTTACCCTTCCTCCCGTACGATTACGAGTATCCAAGATGGCGATCATTCCTATTTTTGTAGCGATTTCGCACGGTGGTTTTCCCTGTTGATCTACCGTTCTTGATAGTTATTGTGAGAATTAATTATGCAATCTCCAGCTTCTTATACCTCTGGAAAGTTGAGTATTTATTCTTTACAGTGTATAATTTTTTGCTCCTGCTTCATAGTGAAATTAGTGTACAGTAATTTATTGTGTTATGAAGCTGGGTCGGTCATTGGAGGCGCCATGGGCGCTGTAGTTAGTTATGCATGCTGGAGATTGCATAATTAATCCTCACAATAACAATCAAGAACATTAGATCAACAGGGAAAACCACCGTGCGAAATCGCTACAAAAATAGGAATGATCGCCATCTTGGATACTCGTAACAGTACGTGAGGAAGGGTAACCTTGATAACGGCTTCCCTTCTGTTTCGCCACTCTTCCCCCTCGAAATGAAAACGCTATTTGGGGTGAAGATTGCCATGAGTCGTATCAAGATATACGTCCCGATATTATGCGATATCCTTAGGAGAAATTTTAAGGATATTCGCGCCAGGAGTTAGAATTCTGTTGACCTAAAGGTCATTTCTCTGGGAATATCACTGTAGCCAAATATCCCTTAGAAAGCTACCAATAGAAACCTTCCATCAGGACGACATGGCCTGAGCCCAATAATCCCCCTTTGTTTCATTTTGGATGTCTGTTACCTTACCTCCCAAAACAGGTGGAAGTGCTAGGTAGGAATATGAATTACAATCCAGGGGTATGTGTGTCTTGTAAATGATTGGAATATGCGACTCAAGGAACAAAAATGTTTGAAACTTGAATTGAAAATGAACATATTTTTAAACGATAGTGTAGCTTAAGTGTTTACACTCCTGGAATAAACAAAAATATCCTCCATGTCGTATGGTGTTTTTTGTAAATCAGTTTTAATGCTGTCCACAGGTTTAGGTGACCAGAATATCTCAGCAAGATGCTGGCTAATAGTTCTCACAGTACTTTATATAAAATAAATAGCTTTCTTTGCAATGGTAATGTGTTGCGAGTTAGGGTGCATAAGTATTTAGCACGAGTGCTGATGGGACGTACAGCCTAGCCACATTGTTTTGTTCTAATTAGGACTTTTTTCTTTGCAGACTGGAAAACTTGTGATGTACCTGAATAAATTTTTTTTATCAGCACACTTCAGAATGTAATTTTGACCAATCAAATGAGCAACTACTAGTGCCAAGAATGCAGGTATCCAGGGACCCCAGCGTTAGTTGATCTGCCGTTATCTGACTTTTTCAAAAACTGTGCCATTGACAGGTTCTAAAGAGCTGGGATAGATCCGAATTGCCCGACATCATGCTCTCGAATCTGGGACGATTGTTTCGTCTCCTCACTTATCTTATTACTCCTGCTGCAGTAGGAAATCATTGTATCCTCCCAGCACAGGAAGAAAGAGATGCTGGTCCCTGATACTTGTTTCCTGTAGTGAAGAGGAGAAGGTGGACCTGGCTAGTAACTCCAAGGCTAAGCTAATAGGAAAATATCTTGAGAGTCAAGGCCTATGTACTTCATGTACCACAAGTTTGGGTAGGTCTATTTCTTTGGATTTGTGACGTGGCCCATGTGGCTTGAGCTTCGTATTAGGGCCAGACTGACCCACACTCCTGAGTGTCTTGTCGATTCATAAGTCTTGGCCTATGTTTCAGTTGAAAACTGATCAAGGAGCCAAGTGGTAACCTTCACCACAGATTGAGAAACTTAACCGAAAGTTTGATAGAAGACAGCTAATCTAAACAATTCATCGCAGGGTTGCTTAAAAGCGATCAACAGACTCAAGTAATTGGGAGAACTGATTGAAATGAGTGAGCAATCTAATTTCCAGGAATGTTGGATGGCATCCTCGAATGCTGCAATGGCTTTGACTGGAGACGAACAGTGGAAGTTTATCGATGAACTGAATGGCAATCCAGACAAGTGATGGTGAATCCTAAAGAGCAAGAAGCAATTTCACCACATAACTTTGGACCGCTACACAGCATCCATGTCGACAGAGCGTGTCTGCTCAAATAATCGCCCTGCCTGGATGACCGTGCTAAATAGCTCTACAGCATTGTCGACTCCCAATGTTGCGCCTACTTGCTAACTTGTTAAGGGTCTCGAAACACCGACGCCTTTTTTAATGTAAGTTGCGAATGGAAGTGTTAAAGTGTTCATCAACAGAGTACAAAACTATTTGTTAAGTTTACAAAGATATGTATTTCTGGTAGGTTGAAAGCATGTACATTTCTTCTGTGGACCAATTATCCCAAGGAAGAGTGGCTACCTGTACTCTGGTATGTATGAAGAGCAGATTTTCTGTGGCGAGGAGTTCCTACAATGAGGTTCATCATTCAGCTACCATAGTACATCGGCCTGTATTCCTGTTCCACAAGAAGGGAAAGGGAACACGGTTTGGTAGCTAGCAATACTTCATGAATTGCTTGTGGAGTTGCCTGTTAGAAATTAACTCCCCCCCCCAAAAAAAAAAAAAAAAACCTTGGAAAATGTCACTAGTAAAGAAGATAGTTTGTGCCCGAACAATAGCACTACTGTACCTTTGTTGCTACATTCTTTTCAAGGGAAGATTATTGCTGTTCTCATGCCATTGGTATTCCCAGATGCTCCATCCTCTGGTTGGGAATCCTTTAAAACTTTTCCCCAATGCTGTAGACCTTTATCCGTAGCTCTCAGGAAACGAAAGTTCGACTATTCTTAAACAATTCTCCTAGAGTAGGACCCTCCACTTTAGTTCAATAAAACTTTCTCCGATGCACTGCATCATGATTTGTAGATTGTGGCTGAAATTACGAAGTCTGATTTGATGATTTACCAATTCTCCTGTAGAAGGGTAAATGCTACAATCTACAAGATACCACAGTGAACTAATGCTCAATTAGAGACTAGCATAAACACTTGGGGAGTGGTAGCCAGTCTGAATTATCAAGTTCTTGAACCATTACCACACTCCCAAAATGTACCAGAAAAATTCTCCTCTAAGACGGGGATTGGATTCTAGGGTACGAAGAAAAAATCTTTCTTATTTAAGATCATACGCGGTCATCTCCATCTTATCTAGAGATACAATTAATTTTTCAATGTAAAGATATCTATGACGGGTCTCAAGATCCACATTGAATTCTCCATCCAGGAGTCAACTGCAAGAGGCCAGAGAACCGTCTAACTACTTGGAGCGTATTCTGTCACCTCCGCTTTTGCTACTAGGGAAAGTTCTGGCAGACGGGGCGATAATGCAAGGTAGTTCCGAAACTTCATCGGTGTGCGATGGAGGTTGGCCACAGTGAATTAAGGACTTTCGAGCATCCGCTTCCTGCTCATCATCACTGGCTTTACTCACGGCTGCTGTAGGACAATTTGGCGTCCCCCTCTCCCTTTCCTTGGAATGGCCAGTATTAGGCCCGAGTGCTTGCCTTGGCTTTATAGGCGAGGAACATACTGCGGGTGTGAACTGTACCTGTAGGTGGCAGTCTTCAGCACATCTTGAGGGTGCAGTGGAACTCTGAGAATAGTTACCCTTTTTAGTGGTCAATGGAAGAGGGAAATTCTCTCTCTTCAACTACTCACCTGACATGAGCTTTCTCCCGCACGACCAGAACAGCAGTCCCCAACATTGGTGCATTCCATAAGGTTCTTATCACCTGCCTGGTGAAAGACGAGGTTATGGTATTCCTTTTCTTTTAGGGTTCAGTTGGCCATCTGGTTAATTAATTACCAAGGTGGGTCTCAAAGCCTGACAGGATCCTAATCTCGAGGTTTGCCATCAAAGTCCTCAATCATTGCCCTATGTTTGTACCATGTCAAGACTGCCTGGCGATCATCGGATTGGGGTTCAAGTCCCGCTAAAGCTCGATAGTTTCTTGTAGTGTCTGATAAGGATGTGGATATTGGAGGAGCCTATAGGTCTACCTGCCGAGGCGATAGCAGCCATTGCCTAGCCCTCCTTGGTCCAAGTTTGGGTAGAGAAGGGGCTTTTGTGCTGGTCATACATACAGGACATTGTCCTGCTAGTCCCCTGCCTCTTGCCATTCATGAGCAGCCTTTAAACCTGTTGTCAGTGTAGATTTAAAGTTAGATTACTTGAGGCTGTCAATCCGTTAAATAAGAGGGTCTGTGGAGAGCACAGTTGGCGGAATCTCATGTGATCGGCTAGAATGCAAGAGTTCCATTGATTAGAGATCTCTGCACGAGAAATTCCAACTGTAGCAACGAAGGGGGGTTTCACCACTAACCTACCGTTTGGCCGTCATTATCTTAGGAACTCTGAAGAAGAAAGGCAAGAGCGACACCCTTCATCCCAATGTCAGTCTCGTATGAGTTCAGCAATAGATCTGAATACCTGTATTGTACCTCGCACTAACATTCCTGGTACACAGAGTATCCTTGTGTAACCCAATTGAAATCGATTGGGGAGAAGACTGGCCGATTGATCCTTCTTAAAAAGTAGTCTACTTTGGGAGAGATGTAGCAGAGGTCATGGCATTCAATACGAGAAAGTTATGGGTGCAAACATATCTTCCCATTACGAGCTAATTTTATTAGCATACTCCCCCGCCAATAAAGAGGACAGTTACCGATTTTTCTTCCCGCTTGACACGCCGCTTCCGACAGTGTTTGCGTGTCCAGGAGGGGGTAAAAACTGGTGGCAACCTTCGTGCTAAAGGCAGTGCGTGAGCTCACCCACCCGTGCTTGGGTCGAGCTTGTAGACGGTTTTTCTTTCCGCTACGTAACAAAACTCTGCACTTGTTCTTCCCTGTACAATACAGAGCTATGGTAAGAGGTGTGAACACCCAAACCAACATCTATACTTTTGTGTCTGTCTCTTCCAACTATGGGGCAAGTCAGAGCAGTCACTGAAAGGAGGTTCCAGGTACCACACTGTCTGTCCCACTGGTTAAGAAATAAATGGTAGGGGTCGCACAAAATACAGACTCCTTTAGAGTCTTTCTGGACCAATGACTACTGCTACAACTACACTATTTTCGTCTTGAAGTTGCAGCAAACTTCCCAGAGATAGCACCAACAGGCGAAGAAGGGCAATGTCACTCCCTTAACACTAAACAGCGATGATTAGGTAAAATCAATCTCTTTAGGATCAAGTCCTTGTCACAAGGCCACACTAGCGAGGTAATGAACAGGAGTGCTGTCCAACAAAAACAAGAATGTGAATATCGTTAGTTCAGGAACCGACAGCTTATACTTTTCTTCTTCCGTAATATCCCTCACACACAATGTGCTAAAATTTATCTGAGATAAAGATTAAAACGGTCCGATGAGGTTTGAGATAACATCTGTCAGACACCTAAAAAACGGGGGAGTTCAGTGGCTTGTCCTGCTAGTCCCCTGCCTATTGCCATTCATGAGCAGCCTTTAAACCTGTTGTCAGTGTAGATTTAAAGTTAGATTACTTGAGGCTGTCAATCCGTTAAATAAGAGGGTCTGTGGAGAGCACAGTTGGCGGAATCTCATGTGATCGGCTAGAATGCAAGAGTTCCATTGATTAGAGATCTCTGCACGAGAAATTCCAACTGTAGCAACGAAGTGTTTGCGTGTCCAGGAGGGGGTAAAAACTGGTGGCAACCTTCGTGCTAAAGGCAGTGCGTGAGCTCACCCACCCGTGCTTGGGTCGAGCTTGTAGACGGTTTTTCTTTCCGCTACGTAACAAAACTCTGCACTTGTTCTTCCCTGTACAATACAGAGCTATGGTAAGAGGTGTGAACACCCAAACCAACATCTATACTTTTGTGTCTGTCTCTTCCAACTATGGGGCAAGTCAGAGCAGTCACTGAAAGGAGGTTCCAGGTACCACACTGTCTGTCCCACTGGTTAAGAAATAAATGGTAGGGGTCGCACAAAATACAGACTCCTTTAGAGTCTTTCTGGACCAATGACTACTGCTACAACTACACTATTTTCGTCTTGAAGTTGCAGCAAACTTCCCAGAGATAGCACCAACAGGCGAAGAAGGGCAATGTCACTCCCTTAACACTAAACAGCGATGATTAGGTAAAATCAATCTCTTTAGGATCAAGTCCTTGTCACAAGGCCACACTAGCGAGGTAATGAACAGGAGTGCTGTCCAACAAAAACAAGAATGTGAATATCGTTAGTTCAGGAACCGACAGCTTATACTTTTCTTCTTCCGTAATATCCCTCACACACAATGTGCTAAAATTTATCTGAGATAAAGATTAAAACGGTCCGATGAGGTTTGAGATAACATCTGTCAGACACCTAAAAAACGGGGGAGTTCAGTGGCTTGTCCTGCTAGTCCCCTGCCTATTGCCATTCATGAGCAGCCTTTAAACCTGTTGTCAGTGTAGATTTAAAGTTAGATTACTTGAGGCTGTCAATCCGTTAAATAAGAGGGTCTGTGGAGAGCACAGTTGGCGGAATCTCATGTGATCGGCTAGAATGCAAGAGTTCCATTGATTAGAGATCTCTGCACGAGAAATTCCAACTGTAGCAACGAAGTGTTTGCGTGTCCAGGAGGGGGTAAAAACTGGTGGCAACCTTCGTGCTAAAGGCAGTGCGTGAGCTCACCCACCCGTGCTTGGGTCGAGCTTGTAGACGGTTTTTCTTTCCGCTACGTAACAAAACTCTGCACTTGTTCTTCCCTGTACAATACAGAGCTATGGTAAGAGGTGTGAACACCCAAACCAACATCTATACTTTTGTGTCTGTCTCTTCCAACTATGGGGCAAGTCAGAGCAGTCACTGAAAGGAGGTTCCAGGTACCACACTGTCTGTCCCACTGGTTAAGAAATAAATGGTAGGGGTCACACAAAATACAGACTCCTTTAGACAGTCTTTCTGGACCAATGACTACTGCTACAACTACACTATTTTCGTCTTGAAGTTGCAGCAAACTTCCCAAAGATAGCACCAACAGGCGAAGAAGGGCAATGTCACTCCCTTAACACTAAACAGCGATGATTAGGTAAAGCCAATATCCTTAGGATCAAGTCCTTGTCACAAGGCCACACTAGCGAGGTAATGAACAGGAATGCTGTCCAACAAAAACAAGAATGTGAATATCAGCAGTTCAGGAACAAACGGCTTATATTTTCTTCTTCCTTAATATCCCTCTCACACAATGTGCCAAAATTTATCTGAGATAAAGATTAAAACGGTCCGATGAGGTTTGAGATAACATCTGTCAGACACCTAAAAAAAGGGAGTTCAGTGGCTTGTCGGATGAGCAGTGCTTACCTGGCACACTGCACCTCATCACTGCCTCTCTCAATAATTTTAAAGTTTCGCTTGGCTGAAAGCATACATCTGTAAAAGGACTTACGTTTATATCAGTGTAGGAACAAATGGAGAATAAACACTAACTAACCCATATACAAGCTACTCCCAAGCTATGTAGAGTAGAATTTGACTAGTACAGTAGCAAACTGAATTAATTTTTATGCATACAATTAAATTCCTGGAGAACTAATCCAGTGAATACCAGTGATAATTTTCGTACATTTTGGAAAATAAAGAACACAGCTACATTTAAAAGAACTTTATTATTAAGTTGGTTAAACATTACACACTAATACAGAGCTTCTGCTCTTGAAAATAAAATCTGACTCATTTATTTGCACTTGAACTTACACTAAAACAAACACCACTTTCTTTTTATGGTATATATTGCCAATCTGATAAAAGGTATACTTTCTTTCTATTATATATAGCAATTGTCGTCCTTGCAGGCTAGAGAACCGTCCTTGACCTATTCCATAGATGAATTTTGAAAATTCATAAAAACCTTATAAAATGACTTTTCACAGTAAACCCGCCCAGACCCTAAACAACATTTGAATACATGATAATAAAATGCACACGGTACCTAGGGCACCGAAAGGTCACAGTCAGATCTACAGCATCAGTTATTCGTAGACATCAAAATCTCTGAAAAATATTCGTACACAATATATTTAACGTATTCACAATACGGCAATGGAGTCTAATAAACCTGGTATTCGGCTCAGCTTTCTAACCAAAGACAACTACACGATTCCTAATACAGTATAAGTTGTCGAATACAACGGCTTGAAGCTATGGAGACCTAAATCTGTGAGAATGATATAATAGTACAGTTACAATTAGTCTTCTTCCTGAGAAGTTTAAGCTTGAGGTAGTAGTATAGTATCTAAACCATTAAAATCATCTTTAATGAAGGAACTGTTTTCTCTTTTTAAAAAGAAGCTTATAATCTATGAGCTGCTTCGGACATCAAAAAACCGAGAAGTACAAAAAAAAAAAAAAAATCATCTAGCTACCCAGACCACGATTATACTCCTCTACTTGTGGCTACATCTGGCAACGACAGCAACTTTCCTCCCAAATAAAACATCTACGTATAGGCAATGAGATCTCTTCAAACCAAACCATAGACAACACGCACAGCGTCTTACACAAAGATAGAATCTTAAGATATCTACAATAATCATAATACCATCTAACGGCTTCACCAGCCACCACACACACACACACACTTCCAGATGGCCGCGTCCTCCACGGAAGTAATGCATAAGACCTGGATTAAAGTCACGTATGGGAGAGTAGTGACAAGATATTATTCTAAAACATTTCCACACAATAGAAGACCCGTTTTCATTGACAGATTCCTTAGCACACACTTTAAAGCAGCATATTCTATGCAATTAGTTCAATGCTTTACTTTGTGCATGGTAAAGTTATTAAAAACTATGTTATAAACAAATATTAATACTTTCCTTATAACCTAAGAATGAGGTAGATGCATCTGCCATCCGATTTAATTCATTAAAAAAAAACTTGAACAAGATATATTAAGTCAAGTTTGTAGTAGTTTGTGCAATTGAAGCTTGCCTTTAAAAATTTATAACGTCAATAGATTTAATAGTTAAATCTTAAATGCAATGAACATCAGTTTAGAAGAAATCCACCTTTGTAGCCTGCAGCAAAACTAGCTAAAACTTGACCTAACATTTTGTGACTATAAATACGTCATACCCGTTAACAGACACTTTCAGGACTTACTTAAAAGGATTATCCACCACTTCATCTTCAGTAATGGCTACTACATATATGGAGTACATTAAAAATAAAACTGGATCCCTGAGCTTTTGAGATGAGAGACAAAACATAGCTAGAAATTGCAACGCTGATGAAGACGACAACGAAAAACAAAACTAATTGTCCTAGCTTCATTCGATGAGCTGTTCCAAATTGCTAGTTTTGGCTCTTACCTACAAACCACAATGAATGTGGCTAAGGAACAATTGACAGTTTATCCTGAGCACCACACGACGAAGATTGTTACGAGAGATACAAACTAAAATCATTGCCTAATCCCTTTTTGATAGGCCTTTAGAAATTCATCTTAGAGTTAATCACCTACCACTAAATGGAGTGACCCACTAACTTTGAAATAAAATTCCAAGGTTCTATATGTACAGTACAGTATATGAAATCCCTTTCACTTAAATTACAAAAATTACCCTGTATCAATCTCCAAATTATGATTGAACCTCAATTGAGTTACAAAATAAAAAGTACGTTACCTGTAAAATTGTAAAATTTGTACGATGTTACATAAACATTTTGTACTTTATAATAAAGACACTTCACTGCGAATACAAATCGCTGGAACTTAACCCTATCAAAATATCTAATACCAGTAGAGAGATTACAGTGTGTCACTAACTATCAACGCCTCAAAACACTTGCACCCGATTGTTGCCAAAATCAACTACAATTATATAGCCTTCAGGAGACACGCATATCCCGCTAGGACGGTCTAGCTGCCCGGGACCTGTACCAGGCGTTCCGAACTTACACAAAAAATTGCCATTGTTCTGGAAGATTTGAACACGGTGGTTACGAGAATCGGCAACGATGAGGTGTCCCTCCTGATCGATTGCAACGCCCTGGGGTCTCAAAAACTGGCCATTGATCGTGCCCTCGCACCCCAGGAAGCGAGCCGTCTGGAAGTCTGGGTCAATGACGAGGAGTCTGTGATTGTTGAAGTCAGTCACGACAATGTGGCCTTCTTGGTTGAAGCACACTCCCCTGGGCGAATCAAAGTGCTTCCAAAGAGACCCTTCAAAACCATATTTATTCATGAAACTACCATCAGGATGGAAGACTTGGATACGATGGTTTCGAGTATCAGACACTACGATGAGGCCCTCTTCGTTCACGGCCACATCCCAGGGGTAATTGAACTGACCGTTCTTACTGCCCTTTTCTCCAAACTTGAAGAGGAATGTTCCATCAAATGTGAAGACCTGTATGCGATGATTATCCTTGTCAGCCACTACGATCCTGCCAATTGGGTCTGCAGCAACCCCTGCCGGCCTGTCAAATTGACCTGGCCGAGTTCCAGCAGAGCCAAAAGAGTGATGGAAACTACCGTCTGGGTTGAAGACTTGCACTCTGTTGTTGCTGCGATCAGCAACGATGATGTGGCCCTCTTTGTCACAGCAACAGCCCCACGGACGGCAAAGCTGCCCTTCCCCCTCACCCTCTGATCCAATAGAGAGGAGCACCTGACCAACATTGCTGTAGTTACGACCACATTTCACATCTACGTTGAATGGCGATCCTTTGACGTCAAGCCCCTGCAGTAGAACACTTACAACATGTCGACCTTCAAGCTGTGGCTGGTAGGTAACTAAATAGGACCCATTACCCTTGTCCTGAGCCTCAGCCCTGAAATACAAGCCGTCCGGACCATGGACAATGACACGTAATGGGTCGCCACCGATCTGTCTAGCATCGCCCAGATGGTTCTTGGCGTGCACCATGAACGTAGAGATCCTACCACGAAGGGCCTGACGAAGGCCGCGGCCAAACGCAAACGAATTTGGGGCGAAGCCGGAGGAAGATATGACACCCATGTTACCAATGCTCTGGAGTAAGGTAACGTCAGTCATGGTAAAAGTAATGATGTCGTCTTCATGTGGACTTAAATGCGCTTTCACCTGTCTCAGTTCGTGCATGTCTGCCACGGCTTGGTTCCGAATCTGAATCAAATCCAGAGGATTATGGGAATCCACGACGGACCCTATCGTTTCGACGGTGCGGTTAAGTCTGGCCAGAGCCGTGGTCAGGTCATCTACTTGGTCTTTGAGCGTTTTTCCTTTGACAAGGCGAATCTTCTCTACTTTGTTCAATAACTTGCGTTCTCGTTCTTCTATGGCGGTAATGTGCCTCCTCGCAGTGTTTCGGACATCGTTAGCCACCGCCTGAGCCCTGAGGTCGACGCGATCTACCATTCGCTTAGTCAAACCGATGCTCTCTTCGATGGCACGAATGCCACTACGAGCCTCTGTCAGCAATCGCAAGGTGTCATTGCGAGAGGCTTCAATGGCGTCCTCTAAAAATACAAAGGAGTGCCCCCTGTGGGCCTGTGAAGTGCATTCACGACATATGAGAACATTGCAAACTTCACAGTAAAACCTAAAATACTCAATTTCATGTTGACTACAGAAAGATACATTAGAGTTTAGTGAGGAGTGAGAACCTATTGCACCTGGAGGCGAGGAAAGCGCCATCGAGACATGATTGTTCTCTTCCTGCATGTAATTCCTACTGCAAGCATTCCTCCTTGGCGTAAGTGCCACAACCCCATTGCTTTCCCCGTCCGACAGAGGCACGATGAAATGATCCTTAGTTAACCGCACCCGTTGGTGGGCCCTCACACAAGAGTCACAGAGGGCTTCGTTGCAATCCTGGCACCTTGAAGAGGCGTGCTGGCCCTCGTCGCAGCTAGCGCATAAATAAAACCGATGCCTCCCGCCGTCGCTCGGTATGTGTGGGAAAGTACGCATCTGATCGCTGTTCGGCAGCAGGGGGGTCGGTATCGGCAGACTCAGAAGGCCACTCGTCGGCGACTGCGACGCTTCATTGTTGGGGGAAACCATTTCGAGGATGGAGGGTAGCAAGAAAGGGGACCCTGAGTTGATGGGTTGGTCAAGATTGATTTTGGCATGGCAAGTGGGACAAGTTATAGTGGTTCCAATGGCTAAAGACTCCAAGCAAGCTCTACACACAGTGTGGAAGCACGGTAGGATTCGGGTGTCTTCCAGGGCCGACCTGCATAACGGACACGTTCGAACCAGGCTGTTGCCGAATTCAAACCCGCTCCTTCCACTCGCTATGCTCACAGCGAGGTTGAGTCCGCTCAATCTGTCTCTGCTGTCACAGACGCCATCCATTCCTTCAGCTATTCCTCCAAGTCCGGAGGGACCCAACCCATCCATATTATGGTCATTATGTCCGCCAGGGAATGCACTAGCCATTCTGTGAAAAAATAAGCATCAATGAGAATTACAAAATCTGACCAAAAATTACATTAAGCAGAAAAAAATTTTCCTAACTTAACTGAAAAATAAGTTCATAAAATAATTTGCAACAAACAATGGGGTTTGACTTAAAAACAGATTTTATATATGACAGACCAAGCTTTGATTATCTATAACAATGAAAAATCTATCTCGAAAGATTAAATTTTTTAGTATAGCATAAGGTTTCTGCTATGCCAAGCTAACACTGTAATGTTATTTCTCATGAATAATTTAACAGGATCTTTTGACATTTTTATGTCAGCTACATCTTTATATTTTGGTCCAGCATCTTTTAGACATGTTTTGGCCAATATATTCAGCTTCAACATTCATTGTACACATCAAAACACCTGGGCTTAACTATAAACTAGAGAAAGCAGCCCCACTAACTATTTTTTCTATCTTCTTATGAATGTTAAGAGTATATCTGTACTACATGAATTTTTTTTTTTCATATATCCATATATATATCTTATTTTATCATCAGTTACAATACTTATATACAGATGAGTTGAGCGACATAAAATCAGAGGGGTAGTAGTTACCTGGGAGTTAGTATATGCAAATGATTTGGTGATTACTGCTGGAGAAGAGAACTTGCAGAGTAGTGAGTAGTAAGGAAGGTAGGGACGGGATAACTATACATAAACGTAGAGGCTCTGTTATACAACAGGTGAAACAATTTAAGATACTTGGAATCGACAACAAGTCAGGAGGGAGGAAGTGAGGCTGAAGTTGCGAATACAATAAAAGCAGCGGGGGAAGAGGGAGGTGGTAGCAGTTGTGGTATGCGATGCAATCCCAATCATGGTAAAAGTCAAGATCTATGGCACAGTAATAAGACCAGTGTTAGCCCTCTTACCCCCAAAGGACGTACTGATACGTTTGACAAAAGCCATCCCATTACCCCCATGGACGTACCGGTACGTCCTTGCAAAAAAAGGCTATAAAAAAAAATTTCATATTTTTGATAATTTTTTGAGAAAATTCAGGCATTTTCCAAGAGAATGAGTCCAACCTGACCTCTCTATGACAAAAAATAAGGCTGTTAGAGCAATTTAAAAAAAAAATATACTGCAAAATGTGCTGGGAAAAAAATAACCCCCAGGGGTTTAAGGGTTGAATATTTCCAAATAGCCTGGGGGTAAAAGGGTTAATGGACAGTATGTATTGGAAACGTCAACTCCAAGATGAAAAGGGGAACACATAGCTTGAGAGAAGCGAGATGAGGATGCTGAAGCGGATTACACAAATATCACTGCTTGAGGGATGGGAAAATAATCCAAAGGGTGGCAGGCAGAATAGCAGGCATAGTAAAGAATACAGAAGTGATAAAAAGTGTCACGGCGGATGGTGTGGGCACATTGAGGATGGATGGCGGGGGGAGAGTGAGGAGGGTTTGGGAGGGATCAAGCAGGAGGCAGAGAATAAGATGGTGAGATACCTTTGATAGAAGGCATTGGAGAGGGGTCCTCCTATGGCAAACATTTTGCATTCTTTAGTCATGGATGCTGCAATGCTTGTACATTACGGTTGCTCGCTGCATATAAAGTAGAGAAGGTAGCCAGTGGACAAAATTTCTCTTAAGGGTTTCCTCCAACATGCACACACCAGAACATGATTGAACATTATTTACAATTTATAATCATTCTGACAAATAAATTGAGGACAGATTTTGATGGTTCCGGTAGGCATACAGTATTTATATACTTGTATTATCACTGCAAAGGTATACATTTCCGTGATAAGGAAACAAATACATCTGCCAACAACTTAGAATCAACAAAATCAATCCAATCTCTAGTCTTGGACAACCTTCCTTTTTCTAAGTGTAGCATTTACAGGGACAAAAATGTCTGGAAATTTACCAATGTTACATTTCCCCTAGTTTTTAACTATAATGAAATCTTTGGAGATGGTCTTGATAAGGAATATTTACTCAAAAGTCACGATTCTATTCTATTTCAAAAACTGTTCTTCTCTTTTGTTAAGTAGATTCTTCACACCCCTTTCATTTTCCAAAACAAGATACGTTCCCTGTTGGGGCTGCAAGGCTCTCGGCTTTCTGCTTTACCAACTAAGGTTGCACCGTATCGTAGTATCTTAGGACAGAAGCATCAGCCAATTCTCTTAAAATTTCCCTAACCATTATTTAAAACACTCAACTTTGTTAAATGTGGCCATTTTACTCATAAACCAGACTTTTTCTTTCTTAATAGGAGTGTGATTATAAATTCAATCTTCATAAGAAATATGGATTAATTTTACCAAAACTGGGGGATCAAAGTTAAATAAGCCACTTAATTTACTTCTACCCGTTATGAAATACACAAGGCCTACGGCAGACAGTTAAACAAAAGAGAACAAGTAAAATAAAAGCAACTTACTTGCACTATCTAGGCCCACACCAGAGCCACCAAAGGTATGGTCCATCATCTAAACGATAACATCTGGAAAAAAAAAAAAGAAGATTAAATTTTAACATCAGGGGAAAAAATTCAATTTTCGTCTCAAGACAAAAATTTCATTATGTCTACTCATGTATATTATAAACTAAATATCTAGAAAATTGTAGAACCAATGACCCCGGCCAGGCCATCTAACAGACCATGTCCCCGGCCAGGCCATCCAACAGACCATGTCCCCGGCCAGGCCATCCAACAGACCATGTCCCCGGCCAGGCCATCCAACAGACCATGTCCCCGGCCAGGCCATCCAACAGACCATGTCCCCGGCCAGGCCATCCAACAGACCATGTCCCCGGCCAGGCCATCCAACAGACCATGTCCCCGGCCAGGCCATCCAACAGACCATGTCCCCGGCCAGGCCATCCAACAGACCATGTCCCCGGCCAGGCCATCCAACAGACCATGTCCCCGGCCAGGCCATCCAACAGACCATGTCCCCGGCCAGGCCATCCAACAGACCATGTCCCCGGCCAGGCCATCCAACAGACCATGTCCCCGGCCAGGCCATCCAACAGACCATGTCCCCGGCCAGGCCATCCAACAGACCATGTCCCCGGCCAGGCCATCCAACAGACCATGTCCCCGGCCAGGCCATCCAACAGACCATGTCCCCGGCCAGGCCATCCAACAGACCATGTCCCCGGCCAGGCCATCCAACAGACCATGTCCCCGGCCAGGCCATCCAACAGACCATGTCCCCGGCCAGGCCATCCAACAGACCATGTCCCCGGCCAGGCCATCCAACAGACCATGTCCCCGGCCAGGCCATCCAACAGACCATGTCCCCGGCCAGGCCATCCAACAGACCATGTCCCCGGCCAGGCCATCCAACAGACCATGTCCCCGGCCAGGCCATCCAACAGACCATGTCCCCGGCCAGGCCATCCAACAGACCATGTCCCCGGCCAGGCCATCCAACAGACCATGTCCCCGGCCAGGCCATCCAACAGACCATGTCCCCGGCCAGGCCATCCAACAGACCATGTCCCCGGCCAGGCCATCCAACAGACCATGTCCCCGGCCAGGCCATCCAACAGACCATGTCCCCGGCCAGGCCATCCAACAGACCATGTCCCCGGCCAGGCCATCCAACAGACCATGTCCCCGGCCAGGCCATCCAACAGACCATGTCCCCGGCCAGGCCATCAACATAACCATTTCCTCAGCAAGAAATGTTATGTAGTCAGGTCTTTCAATCCGATCAATGGCGTTTCCTGTAATCCCATTAATTTCCTGTAATCCCACAGACTTAAGTTCCATGTAATCCAGTGCAATCCCATCATTTGACTAAATACCCTATAATCCCTTACAGCATAAATTCCTGTAATCCCTTTAATAATTTCATGTAATCCCATCAATAGAATAAAACCACTGACCCATTTAATGGTTTCCTATAATCCCAAAGGAATAAATCCCACGTAATCCCTTTAATAGACTGCTTCCTATATCCTCACAAATAGAATAAATTCCCTATAATCTAAAAAAAATAAACTAAATTTTGTGTAATCCCATAGACTAATTTCCCTGAAATCCCTATAATACACAAGTTCTTTTATACCATCAATTTAATAGTTTTCTGTAATACCACTAAAAAAATTTCCTGTAATCCCTTTAATAGTTTCCCGTATTCCCATTAATAGAATAAAATTACTGTAATCTATTGGTTTCCTGTAATCCCATTTACTAGAATAAATTATCAGTAATACCTTTAATAGTTTCCTGTATTATATTTAAATAAATTTCCTGTAATCCCTTTATACAAAGCTTCCCATGTCCTATATTAGAGCTTCCCGTAATCCCATCAACAGCATAAATTCTCTGTAATCCCTGTAATAGTTTCCAGTAATCTCGTCAATAGAATAAATTCTCTGTAATCCCTCTGATAGTTTCCAGTAATCTCGTCAATAGAATAAATTCTCTGTAATCCCTCTGATAGTTTCCAGTAATCTCGTCAATAGAATAAATTCTCTGTAATCCCTCTGATAGTTTCCAGTAATCTCGTCAATAGAATAAATTCTCTGTAATCCCTCTGATAGTTTCCAGTAATCTCGTCAATAGAATAAATTCTCTGTAATCCCTCTGATAGTTTCCAGTAATCTCGTCAATAGAATAAATTCTCTGTAATCCCTCTGATAGTTTCCAGTAATCTCGTCAATAGAATAAATTCTCTGTAATCCCTCTAATAGTTTCCAGTAATCTCGTCAATAGAATAAATTCTCTGTAATCCCTCTAATAGTTTCCAGTAATCTCGTCAATAGAATAAATTCTCTGTAATCCCTCTAATAGTTTCCAGTAATCTCGTCAATAGAATAAATTCTCTGTAATCCCTCTAATAGTTTCCAGTAATCTCGTCAATAGAATAAATTCTCTGTAATCCCTCTAATAGTTTCCAGTAATCTCGTCAATAGAATAAATTCTCTGTAATCCCTCTAATAGTTTCCAGTAATCTCGTCAATAGAATAAATTCTCTAATACCTTTAATAGTTTCCAGTAATCCAATCAACAGAATAAATTCTCTGTAATCCCTTCAATAGTTTCCAGTAATCTCGTCAATAGAATAAATTCTCTAATACCTTTAATAGTTTCCAGTAATCCAATCAATATAATAAATTCTCTGTAATCCCTTTAATAGTTTCCAGTAATTTCATCGATAGAATAAATTCTCTAATACCTTTAATAGTTTCCAGTAATCCAATCAATATAATAAATTCTCTGTAATCCCTTTAATAGTTTCCAGTAATTTCATCGATAGAATAAATTCTCTAATACCTTTAATAGTTTCCAGTAATCCAATCAATATAATAAATTCTCTGTAATCCCTTTAATAGTTTCCAGTAATTTCATCGATAGAATAAATTCTCTGTAATCCCTTTAATAGTTTCCTGAACAATCATCAGAATAAACTCCATGTAATCCTTTAAGACAGTTTTATGTAATCTCATCAATAGAATTCCATGTAATCCCATCAACTGATTTAATTCCCTGTAATCCCATCAATATAATTATTTACCTGTGATCCCTTTAATACAGTTTCCTGGAATCCCATCAGAACAAATTCCCTGTAATCCCTTTAATAGAGTTTCCTGGAATCACAGAATAAATTCCCTATAATCCCTTTAATACAGTTTCCTGGAATCCCATCAGAATAAATTCCCTGTAATACTGGAAAATTTTCCTGTAATCCCACCAATTAATTCCCTGTATTCTCTTTAATAACTGCCTGTAATCTAATCAATAGAAAAAATACCCTGCCGATCACCTCAATAGACTGTCCTGTAATCCCATCAATATATTTTGGTGCTTTAATCCCATCAATAGATTGAATTCCCTGTTACCCCTTTGATGGACAACTTCCAGTAATCCCATAGATTAAATCCCCAGTAATAAAGATTTTCCTGTAATTGCATCATTAAATAAATTTCCTGTAACCCCTTTAATACAGCTGCCTGTAATCCTATCAGAATAAAATCCCTCTGAGTTTCCTGTAATCCCATTAATAAAGCCCCTGTAATCACTTTAATAGAATGTTCCCTGAAATCCCACCAATAGAATAAATTCCATGTTTTCATTTTGTTTTTTTGTGATCCCATCAATAAAGTCCCTGTAATCCCATCAATAGAATAAAATGTGTAATCCCTTTCAGACAGCCTGTAATCCTTCAATAGAACAAATTCCCTGTAATCCCTTGCCAGTTTTTCTGTAATCCCAACAATACAACAAATTCCCTGTAATCCCTTGCCAGTTTCCTGTAATCCCAACAAAAGAACAAATTCCCTGTAATCCCTTGCCAGTTTTTCTGTAATCCCAACAATACATCAAATTCCCTGTAATCCCTTGCCAGTTTCCTGTAATCCCATCAATAGATCAAATACCCTGCAATCCATTTAATAGTTTTCTGTAATTCCATCAGAAAATAATCCCCGTAATCCCTTTAAAAGTTTCCATTAATCATTGAATAAATTCCCTGAAATCCCATTAACAGACTACATTTCCTATGCACCAGTAGACTAAATTCCCTGTAATCCCATCAAAATTCCCTGTAATCTGATACAATAAATTCCCTGTAATCTGATACAATAAATTCCTTGTAATCCCATCAATAAATTCCCTGTAATCCCATCAATAAATTCCCAGTAATCCCATCAATAAATTCCCAGTAATCCCATCAATAAATTCCCAGTAATCCCATCAATAAATTCCCAGTAATCCCATCAATAAATTCCATGTAATCCCATCAATAAATTCCATGTAATCCCTTTAAATTAGTTTCCTGTTATCCAATAGAATAAATTCCATGTAATCCCATCAAAATAATTCCCTGTAATACGATACAATAAATTCCTTGTAATCCCTTTAGTTTCCTGTAATGCCATCTATAGAATAAATTCCCTGTAATCCCTTTAAATTAGTTTCCTATTATCGACCAGTAGAATAAATTCCCTGCGATTGCTTTAATAATATACAGATTCATGTAATCCCACCAATATACTTTGAATCCCTAATCCCCATCAATAGAATAAATTCCATGTAATCCCCTTAACTCTTAGATTTCCTGTAATCTTAATATACTCTCGTTCCTTAATCCCATCAATAGACAGGTCCATATAATCCCATTAATAAGCAATTTATCATCAGTAGATTTTGTCCTGCATTCTCAAAGATTCATCTAGAACCCCATCAATACTTATTCTCCTGCAATCCCATCAAATTATTTTCTTGTAATACCATAAAAAAAATAATTTTCCTCTGCAACCCCATCAACACTTCCTATAACCCCCTCAAACAAAATTTCCTGTAATCCCATTATGACTAATTTTTCTACTGCCCCATCAAAAGGCCGAGCTTCCCACTGCCCCACCAAAAAGGCCGAGCTTGCCACTGCCCCACCAAAAGGCCGAGCTTGCCACTGCCCCACCAAAAGGCCGAGCTTGCCACTGCCCCACCAAAAGGCCGAGCTTGCCACTGCCCCACCAAAAGGCCGAGCTTGCCACTGCCCCACCAAAAGGCCGAGCTTGCCACTGCCCCACCAAAAGGCCGAGCTTGCCACTGCCCCACCAAAAGGCCGAGCTTGCCACTGCCCCACCAAAAGGCCGAGCTTGCCACTGCCCCACCAAAAGGCCGAGCTTGCCACTGCCCCACCAAAAGGCCGAGCTTGCCACTGCCCCACCAAAAGGCCGAGCTTGCCACTGCCCCACCAAAAGGCCGAGCTTGCCACTGCCCCACCAAAAGGCCGAGCTTGCCACTGCCCCACCAAAAGGCCGAGCTTGCCACTGCCCCACCAAAAGGCCGAGCTTGCCACTGCCCCACCAAAAGGCCGAGCTTGCCACTGCCCCACCAAAAGGCCGAGCTTGCCACTGCCCCACCAAAAGGCCGAGCTTGCCACTGCCCCACCAAAAGGCCGAGGTTTCCCACTGCCCCACCAAAAGACCGAGGTTTCCCACTGCCCCACCAAAAGACCGAAGTTTCCCACTGCCCCACCAAAAGACCGAAGTTTCCCACTGCCCCACCAAAAGGCCGAGCTTGCCACTGCCCCACCAAAAGGCCGAGCTTGCCACTGCCCCACCAAAAGGCCGAGGTTTCCCACTGCCCCACCAAAAGACCGAGGTTTCCCACTGCCCCACCAAAAGACCGAAGTTTCCCACTGCCCCACCAAAAGACCGAAGTTTCCCACTGCCCCACCAAAAGACCGAAGTTTCCCACTGCCCCACCAAAAGACCGAAGTTTCCCACTGCCCCACCAAAAGACAGGAGTTTCCCACTGCCCCACCAAAAGACCGAAGTTTCCCACTGCCCCACCAAAAGACCGAAGTTTCCCACTGCCCCACCAAAAGACCGAAGTTTCCCACTGCCCCACCAAAAGACCGAAGTTTCCCACTGCCCCACCAAAAGACCGAAGTTTCCCACTGCCCCACCAAAAGACCGAAGTTTCCCACTGCCCCACCAAAAGACCGAAGTTTCCCACTGCCCCACCAAAAGACAGGAGTTTCCCACTGCCCCACCAAAAGACAGGAGTTTCCCACTGCCCACCAAAAGACAGGAGTTTCCCACTGCCCACCAAAAGACAGGAGTTTCCCACTGCCCCACCAAAAGGCCGAGGTTTCCCACTGCCCCACCAAAAGGCCGAGGTTTCCCACTGCCCCACCAAAAGACCGAAGTTTCCCACTGCCCACCAAAAGACAGGAGTTTCCCACTGCCCACCAAAAGACAGGAGTTTCCCACTGCCCCACCAAAAGACAGGAGTTTCCCACTGCCCCACCAAAAGGCCGAGGTTTCCCACTGCCCCACCAAAAGACCGAAGTTTCCCACTGCCCACCAAAAGACAGGAGTTTCCCACTGCCCACCAAAAGACAGGAGTTTCCCACTGCCCCACCAAAAGACAGGAGTTTCCCACTGCCCCACCAAAAGGCCGAGGTTTCCCACTGCCCACCAAAAGACAGGAGTTTCCCACTGCCCACCAAAAGACAGGAGTTTCCCACTGCCCCACCAAAAGGCCGAGGTTTCCCACTGCCCCACCAAAAGACCGAAGTTTCCCACTGCCCCACCAAAAGACCGAAGTTTCCCACTGCCCCACCAAAAGACCGAAGTTTCCCACTGCCCCACCAAAAGACCGAAGTTTCCCACTGCCCCACCAAAAGACCGGAGTTTCCCACTGCCCCACCAAAAGACCGAAGTTTCCCACTGCCCCACCAAAAGACCGGAGTTTCCCACTGCCCCACCAAAAGACCGGAGTTTCCCACTGCCCCACCAAAAGACCGGAGTTTCCCACTGCCCCACCAAAAGACCGGAGTTTCCCACTGCCCCACCAAAAGACCGAAGTTTCCCACTGCCCCACCAAAAGACCGAAGTTTCCCACTGCCCCACCAAAAGACCGGAGTTTCCCACTGCCCCACCAAAAGACCGAAGTTTCCCACTGCCCCACCAAAAGACCGAAGTTTCCCACTGCCCCACCAAAAGACCGGAGTTTCCCACTGCCCCACCAAAAGACCGAAGTTTCCCACTGCCCCACCAAAAGACCGGAGTTTCCCACTGCCCCACCAAAAGACCGGAGTTTCCCACTGCCCCACCAAAAGACCGGAGTTTCCCACTGCCCCACCAAAAGACCGGAGTTTCCCACTGCCCCACCAAAAGACCGAAGTTTCCCACTGCCCCACCAAAAGACCGGAGTTTCCCACTGCCCCACCAAAAGACCGGAGTTTCCCACTGCCCCACCAAAAGACCGGAGTTTCCCACTGCCCCACCAAAAGACCGGAGTTTCCCACTGCCCCACCAAAAGACCGGAGTTTCCCACTGCCCCACCAAAAGACAGGAGTTTCCCACTGCCCCACCAAAAGACAGGAGTTTCCCACTGCCCCACCAAAAGACAGGAGTTTCCCACTGCCCCACCAAAAGACCGGAGTTTCCCACTGCCCCACCAAAAGACCGGAGTTTCCCACTGCCCCACCAAAAGACAGGAGTTGCCCACTGCCCCACCAAAAGACAGGAGTTGCCCACTGCCCCACCAAAAGACAGGAGTTGCCCACTGCCCCACCAAAAGACAGGAGTTGCCCACTGCCCCACCAAAAGACAGGAGTTGCCCACTGCCCCACCAAAAGACAGGAGTTGCCCACTGCCCCACCAAAAGACAGGAGTTGCCCACTGCCCCACCAAAAGACAGGAGTTGCCCACTGCCCCACCAAAAGACAGGAGTTGCCCACTGCCCCACCAAAAGACAGGAGTTGCCCACTGCCCCACCAAAAGACAGGAGTTGCCCACTGCCCCACCAAAAGACAGGAGTTGCCCACTGCCCCACCAAAAGACAGGAGTTGCCCACTGCCCCATCAAAAGACAGGAGTTGCCCACTGCCCCATCAAAAGACAGGAGTTGCCCACTGCCCCACCAAAAGACAGGAGTTGCCCACTGCCCCACCAAAAGATTTATTTCCCACTGCCCCATCAAAAGATTTATTTCCCACTGCCCCATCAAAAGATTTATTTCCCACTGCCCCCTCAAAAGATTTATTTCCCACTACCCCCTCAAAAGATTTATTTCCCACTACCCCCATCAAAAGATTTATTTCCCACTACCCCCATCAAAAGATTTATTTCCCACTACCCCCATCAAAAGATTTATTTCCCACTACCCCCATCAAAAGATTTATTTCCCACTACCCCCATCAAAAGATTTATTTCCCACTACCCCCTCAAAAGATTTATTTCCCACTACCCCCATCAAAACTTATTTCCCACTGCCCCATCAGAAAATTTATTTCCCACTGCCCCATCAAAAGATTTATTTCCCACTGCCCCATCAAAAGATTTATTTCCCACTGCCCCCTCAAAAGATTTATTTCCCACTGCCCCATCAAAAGATTTATTTCCCACTGCCCCATCAAAAGATTTATTTCCCACTGCCCCATCAAAAGATTTATTTCCCACTGCCCCATCAAAAGATTTATTTCCCACTGCCCCATCAAAAGATTTATTTCCCACTGCCCCCTCAAAAGATTTATTTCCCACTGCCCCCTCAAAAGATTTATTTCCCACTACCCCCATCAAAAGATTTATTTCCCACTACCCCCATCAAAACTTATTTCCCACTGCCCCATCAGAAAATTTATTTCCCACTGCCCCATCAAAAGATTTATTTCCCACTGCCCCATCAAAAGATTTATTTCCCACTGCCCCATCAAAAGATTTATTTCCCACTGCCCCCTCAAAAGATTTATTTCCCACTGCCCCCTCAAAAGATTTATTTCCCACTGCCCCATCAAAAGATTTATTTCCCACTGCCCCATCAAAAGATTTATTTCCCACTGCCCCCTCAAAAGATTTATTTCCCACTGCCCCCTCAAAAGATTTATTTCCCACTGCCCCCTCAAAAGATTTATTTCCCACTGCCCCATCAAAAGATTTATTTCCCACTGCCCCATCAAAAGATTTATTTCCCACTACCCCCTCAAAAGATTTATTTCCCACTACCCCCTCAAAAGATTTATTTCCCACTACCCCCATCAAAAGATTTATTTCCCACTACCCCCATCAAAAGATTTATTTCCCACTACCCCCATCAAAAGATTTATTTCCCACTACCCCCATCAAAAGACTTATTTCCCACTGCCCCATCGAAAGACTTATTTCCCACTGCCCCATCGAAAGACTTATTTCCCACTGCCCCATCGAAAGACTTATTTCCCACTGCCCCATCGAAAGACTTATTTCCCACTGCCCCATCGAAAGACTTATTTCCCACTGCCCCATCGAAAGACTTATTTCCCACTGCCCCATCGAAAGACTTATTTCCCACTGCCCCATCGAAAGACTTATTTCCCACTGCCCCATCGAAAGACTTATTTCCCACTGCCCCATCGAAAGACTTATTTCCCACTGCCCCATCGAAAGACTTATTTCCCACTGCCCCATCGAAAGACTTATTTCCCACTGCCCCATCGAAAGACTTATTTCCCACTGCCCCATCGAAAGACTTATTTCCCACTGCCCCATCGAAAGACTTATTTCCCACTGCCCCATCGAAAGACTTATTTCCCACTGCCCCATCGAAAGACTTATTTCCCACTGCCCCATCGAAAGACTTATTTCCCACTGCCCCATCGAAAGACTTATTTCCCACTGCCCCATCGAAAGACTTATTTCCCACTGCCCCATCGAAACTTATTTCCCACTGCCCCATCGAAACTTATTTCCCACTGCCCCATCGAAAGACTTATTTCCCACTGCCCCATCGAAAGACTTATTTCCCACTGCCCCATCGAAAGACTTATTTCCCACTGCCCCATCGAAAGACTTATTTCCCACTGCCCCATCGAAAGACTTATTTCCCACTGCCCCATCGAAAGACTTATTTCCCACTGCCCCATCGAAAGACTTATTTCCCACTGCCCCATCGAAAGACTTATTTCCCACTGCCCCATCGAAAGACTTATTTCCCACTGCCCCATCGAAAGACTTATTTCCCACTGCCCCATCGAAAGACTTATTTCCCACTGCCCCATCGAAAGACTTATTTCCCACTGCCCCATCGAAAGACTTATTTCCCACTGCCCCATCGAAAGACTTATTTCCCACTGCCCCATCGAAAGACTTATTTCCCACTGCCCCATCGAAAGACTTATTTCCCACTGCCCCATCGAAAGACTTATTTCCCACTGCCCCATCGAAAGACTTATTTCCCACTGCCCCATCGAAAGACTTATTTCCCACTGCCCCATCGAAAGACTTATTTCCCACTGCCCCATCGAAAGACTTATTTCCCACTGCCCCATCGAAAGACTTATTTCCCACTGCCCCATCGAAAGACTTATTTCCCACTGCCCCATCGAAAGACTTATTTCCCACTGCCCCATCGAAAGACTTATTTCCCACTGCCCCATCGAAAGACTTATTTCCCACTGCCCCATCGAAAGACTTATTTCCCACTGCCCCATCGAAAGACTTATTTCCCACTGCCCCATCGAAAGACTTATTTCCCACTGCCCCATCGAAAGACTTATTTCCCACTGCCCCATCGAAAGACTTATTTCCCACTGCCCCATCGAAAGACTTATTTCCCACTGCCCCATCGAAAGACTTATTTCCCACTGCCCCATCGAAAGACTTATTTCCCACTGCCCCATCGAAAGACTTATTTCCCACTGCCCCATCGAAAGACTTATTTCCCACTGCCCCATCGAAAGACTTATTTCCCACTGCCCCATCGAAAGACTTATTTCCCACTGCCCCATCGAAAGACTTATTTCCCACTGCCCCATCGAAAGACTTATTTCCCACTGCCCCATCGAAAGACTTATTTCCCACTGCCCCATCGAAAGACTTATTTCCCACTGCCCCATCGAAAGACTTATTTCCCACTGCCCCATCGAAAGACTTATTTCCCACTGCCCCATCGAAAGACTTATTTCCCACTGCCCCATCGAAAGACTTATTTCCCACTGCCCCATCGAAAGACTTATTTCCCACTGCCCCATCGAAAGACTTATTTCCCACTGCCCCATCGAAAGACTTATTTCCCACTGCCCCATCGAAAGACTTATTTCCCACTGCCCCATCGAAAGACTTATTTCCCACTGCCCCATCGAAAGACTTATTTCCCACTGCCCCATCGAAAGACTTATTTCCCACTGCCCCATCGAAAGACTTATTTCCCACTGCCCCATCGAAAGACTTATTTCCCACTGCCCCATCAAAAGACTTATTTCCCACTGCCCCATCAAGACTTATTTCCCACTGCCCCCTCAAAAGATTTATTTCCCACTACCCCCTCAAAAGATTTATTTCCCACTACCCCCATCAAAAGATCTATTTCCCACTACCCCCATCAAAAGATTTATTTCCCACTACCCCCATCAAAACTTATTTCCCACTACCCCATCAAAAGACTTATTTCCCACTAGCCCATCAAAAGATTTATTTCCCACTACCCCATCAAAAGATTTATTTCCCACTACCCCATCAAAACTGATTTCCCACTACCCCATCAAAACTTATTTCACACTACCCCATCAAAAGACGGAGTTTCCCACTACCCCTTCAAAAGTTTTATTCCCCACCACCCTTTCAAAAGTCTTATTCCCCACTACCCCTTCTAAAGTCTTATTTCCCACTACCCCTTCTAAAGATTTATTTCCCACAGCCCCATCAAAAGATTTAATTCCTACGCCCCATCAAAAGATTTATTTCCTACGCCCCATCAAAAGATTTATTTCCTACGCCTCATCACAGACTGTTTCCTTTAAACCCAACACTAATTCCACAGTAACCCAAAGATCTGAAAATTCCTTGTCACCTCCAATCATCTCAGAAACATCTTACTAAATATACAAGAAATAAACTATCAATGGGCTCAACGTGCTGTTCATGACCCCATGCTGATGAGGGTAAAAAAAAATATGGCATAGCACAAGGTAATAAAGTAACTAGCATGTCTCCGTACAGCAAATACGTGGGGAGAGAGAGAGAGAGAGAGAGAGAGAGAGAGAGAGAGAGAGAGAGAGAGAGAGAGAGAGAGGTCACACGGTACAGTGAGCTAGCTACAGGGAAGAGCTACGTAGCGGTATGTATAGCTACAGCAGATTATAATTTACTACAAATACTACAAAACACCTGGAAAATTCTAGAATCCTCCATATTACTTCGGTCATAATAAAAGACATTAATACCTACGAAATAGGCGACAACCGAATTAATGAAACGAACCAATTACACACAAAAAGCTTTTTAACACGCCCAATTTTACACACAACTCATGCGATTTTCCACAGCCAATACTTAACTTAGGGATACTTAAATAAGTATGAATTACTTACAAGGTTTATCTACACTACGACACTTTTTTTTTAGAATTGATCTACTTCCCACCGACAGCGTTGACTCACTACTGACTGACTTGCTACTTCTCCTGCACCCAGTAACCCGGTAGAAGCGGCGCGCATGCGCGCTGATGCCGTGTACGGGGAAACCTATACGCCTATAGAATGACAACAGGAAGTACAAACGTACAGTATATATGAGCGTATGATGCGTATGATGTATATTAAACAGCTCGAAGTATGTGATTTCATGGCTGGGGTTTTATATGTATAAATATACGTTTTTTTTAAGCATTCCATCTACTGCTCCCCTATTATATGGTGGGGGGAAGGAGGGAGGGAGGGAAGGAGGGAGGAAGGGAGGGGGGGAGATGGTACCATAAAAATTTAGGGCCTACCACGGACCGGCCTATGGTGGGAAATAACGATTTTCAGTTATATAGAAATATATCAATATTTATAGACATATATATAACACTAATAATCTAGTATCATTAGTGGATAGTGGTCTCAGAGAGAGAGAGAGAGAGAGAGAGAGAGAGAGAGAGAGAGAGAGAGAGAGAGAGAGAGAGAGAGAAGAGGAAGCCGGTGACTAGGCCTACGAACACACACACACACACACACTCACTACCGCCCTCTCGCTAGGAAACAAGAAATATGTTGCGAAGGTCAGGGTTAAGAAACATACACAGCCCAGAAATCAATAAAGGAATTTACAAAGGCAATGCATAGGAGGATATAACTTGCATTTTTGTTTTATTTCATTCAACCTTTTTTCGATTTTTGATTTGTAACGGCTTAAAATACCATTAACTCGGTAGGCCTACACAGCCGGATAGACACAGTGTTCCATATTCATAAGAATGTCAAGACATGTGTGTGCGCCTGAGAGAGAGAGAGAGAGAGAGAGAGAGAGAGAGAGAGAGAGAGAGAGAGAGAGAGAGAAATTTAAAATCGCCGTATTGTTACTTCTCAGTAATCTTAAACCATATAAATTATATACTTACTAATTATAATTTCTTACCAATAAACGCGTTAAAGTATATATTATCAATTTACAACTCGTTTTGCCTTAATTTAAATCAAATTTTATTTAATTTCAGGCAAAATTCTTCTAAGAACTCCACATCCATGAATAATCAATTTGAAAAAAAAGGGAAATTATCACTAGACGAATTCATAATATATATATATATATAATATATATATATATATATATATACATATATATATGGATAAATATCAACACAACAGTGTTCAAATAGAAATAAATTTCTACCTCATACTTGGGATCGAACGCTAGCCCCTTCTAGCGTTCGATCCCAAGTATGAGGTATTAATTTATATATATATATATATATATATATATATATATATATATATATATATATATATATATATATATATATATATATATATATATATATATACTACTGTATGCTAAGAGCTAGCAATGCTGCTAATAGCATCTTCTCTTGCCTACTTAAAGAAAATAGACTTTTTTATAACATTATTGTATCTTTCCCACCAATAACTTATATTTCTAAAGTTCAAAGTTGGAGCAGATTTTTCTATGTTGACCAGGATAACACGAGTCTTTTTATAGTTTATATATGACTTATGATTTTGACATTGTTAATAGTTTATATAAGACATCTATTTTGACGTTGTTACTGTTTTTAGAATGATTTATTGTTAATTAATTCTCATCATTTATTTATTTCCTTTCCTCACTGGGCTATTTTTCCCTATTGAAGCCCTTGGGCTTATAGCATCATGCTTTTCCAACTAGGGTTGTAGCTTGGCTAGTAATAATAATAACTTAATGAGTCGCAGCAAGATTAAAAAGACTGCGCAGCAAGACGGAAGAAAATAGGCAGCAACAAATATAAAACGCATAACTCATAAATGAAATTAAAGACAAGAACAAAAACAGGATAGTGTTGAATTATAGCCACCTCTCCAACCCCCAAAAGTCTGGTTGATAAGGACTAAATGTTACGAGTAAACGTACAAACTTCTGGTGGATGTAGGAAACTTAACCTTGAGGAAGTGTGAATACAGAGTTGAAATTCAGGAGTTGTAGGTACCCCCATCACTAAACTAAAATAACCTAGGTTACAAAAAAAAAATATGAACTATACAGGGAATTCAACCAACAAGATGGGCCACTGTAGAAATCTTAGTAGGGGTGTTAAGCACACTTCCAGTGAATTAAAAATTGAGGTTGTACAGAAAGATGGAAAAAAATATAAATGCGAAACAAAAGGGCCAAAAAGTTTGAGCAAATACGGTTTATCAAGGCACTGCAAAATTCCCTTTCGCTGGGATAATGGTCTCAACTTGCATCACCAGCGATAACAATACAATAGTTAACTTACACGATGACGTTCCCTGATACTATGAACCTATTAGAGTAAAATTCTGGCCTTTAGCACATTTAAACTTGCATCAGGTAAAGTTTAAACAAAAATAGTCACCGCTAGAAGGCATTGTATTCATAAATTGCTAAAGGCAAAACTGTGGTTGCATGGTGATGAATGCAACGTTACAATGCCAAACTAAGAAAGGAAATGAAATTAAAGATCATCAGAGAGATAAGGACAAATTGATCAATTAAATTTAAAAATTGTGCACAAAACTACGGAGACCATATTTGAAGGATACTAGAGTCTTGAAATTAACACCATTTAAGGTACAAGTAAAATTTATGTTGCCGGCCCATATTGGCTGTACATCAGGTTGCAAGTCTAACACCAGGGCGAGTTATCTAACTAGGAAATACTGGAATAGCAATTCCTTGTGTAGGCATTGACAGAATGAAGGAACCTTCCAAGCATCTCTTACAATCCTGCGTACACCCGGTGATCAAATTCTCATACAATTTGCAAAATGTTTCGAACCTTTAATATTTCTAAATACGGTACTATATATACACCTAAGTTATGTATATACAATCCAGTATTAAGAAAAGAAAGTACTCGGTACATTTTTAGGTCTATTCCGTGTAGCTGAGGCCCCTTCCCTAAGTAAAATGTATAGTAACTCCCACTCTTTTACCCAGCCTCTAGTTCAAAGCAGTCTAATCCACATCCAGAGAGATTCTAGCTCATTGTGATCTTATTTAAGTTACGTTATCTATGCTTTGCCACTTATAGTACTCTGGCACGCTACTAGAGACTATCTTTCATTGCCTTTCCATCTTGAGAACAATTTAGTCCCATTACAGAATTGGACCACATAATCTTTGACTTGCTCATGGCTGACCTGCATAAGGAGTCAACAAGTCTGAAGAAGTCTCCCTGGGAGGAGGTAGGCACTCCCAAACTGAGAACTTCCCCAGTCGAATACCACACACTAGATCTGGAGGCCAGTCTAGTTGGAGGAAAGGAAAAGGAGGCCTTCCCTAGATCCTTCCTCTTGGATGTCCATTGGTTGAGAGTTGAGAAAGCTCTCTTAACTGATCTAGCACGAACCATCTTCTTGAAGGAGGATGTTTTTCGGGGTTTGCCCTTCAAAAAATGAGAGGGCGGGCTCTGAGGCATAGGTTGAGTAAAGTTCTCTGGATGCAGGAATGTTAAAACTGTCAGTAGCTTTTTGAGGTCAGCTGCCTGCAGCGAATCCTGAGATTTGTCTTTTAAAACTTCGGCTAAAGGAACATAGATCTCCCGAGTCGAATGGCTAGGAGACAAAACCGCGTCACCCTGTCTGTTATCGTCTTCCATAAAGAACTCAACTTGTCGTGATGGAACATCGTAAAGGATACCATCCAATTGTGAGAAGCATCACGTTTACATTCTGCAAGTCTCAAGCGAGAGACAGGTTCCAGTGCTTCCATCACGTTGTAAGGAAGCATCAACATCGTGATCCCCATGCTGCTAGGGCAAGTCCTGCTCGCGTGCATCCAGCATGCTGTATGTCAACAGCGTGACGCGAGGGAACGGTTGCTGCGCGTCCAGAGTCGCGAAGGAAACAACCACTTGTCTATCATGCAGCGAGGATAAGTCCCGACTGTATGAGTCCAGATTACTGCATGCGTCCGGATTGCCGCATGTGTCCATGTTGCCGTGAAGTTGATCAATATCTTCAATATTTGAAAGGCAGCGAAAGCCATTAACAATAATCAGACAAAAGGTACGTCACCAAATTGTAGAATAAAGTAATATCAGCGAAACGAATTCCTAGGTGTTGACTCGATCAACGGTAGGGAATTTCTGAGGAATGTTGGGAATAGTTCTAGTAACCTATGAGAGATAGCGCTCATGTATGACCACCTACTGTCATGGCGGTACATGCACCCCTAGTGGTACATTTTTACCCTTCAGTAGTTAGATCGGATCCGAGAATATAGTCAGTACTGTGCAATACACAAGGTGATCTGTAATGAGATTTGAGGGGTCCAGAAGTAAAATTGTTTAGTGAACCCCTATAATACATACCATTGGGATTTCAAGTAGTTCTTCCTGTAAAGCCTGGTAAATTTTAACAGCTTATTTATGTCCATAATTTTGTTTTGAATTTGTAGAGTAAAGTTCCATTTGTTCATTTTCTCTTAGATCAAAAATTGGTTCCATTTCCTATTCAGCAAGTGAAATCTTCAAGTAAACTTATAACATCCCACATTACAACATAAACTGTGTTCGTAATTCTTGCAGTAAAGTAGTATATATTGGTGTCAATTGCACTACTACTCCAGCAGTATCAAAACCACCACTACAGCCAATTTCAGGTCAAAATGTGCCCAACAAATTGAAAAAAACACCAGCTGTGTGTGCATGTGTTAGCTTTCTTGTGAAATCCACAAGCTTGCCTCAACTGCAGTTTTTCTGCCTTCTTTCTAAACCTCCAAAGATTCCACCCATTCTATCTGGTCATACTTCCTAGTGTCCTAGCTTCAGGTCAAACAAGTTATTACATTTGTACCTAATTCCGAGAACATCTTTTGCCTTGAAAACTTGTGGAACTGATAAAAAGTATGCTACACAAATCAGTATCTTCTACAGGTGAGCTTACATTTCAAACCTAAACTGTGATATAATCAAACACACCCCCTCGTATGCTACACAAATCAGTATCTTCTACAGGTGAGCTTACATTTCAAACTTAAACTGCGATATAACCAAACACACGCCCCTCATATACTTCCCGACCAGAGTACAAGTGGTGTTGCCTACATAAAATTAAAAACAGAAGAGAGACAATCTGGAAGTCACACAGTTACAACAATTTGTTACCATTTGCTTTGCTTCTGTGTAGATACAGCTCGGCCCCATCGAAGAACATGGGGTAATTTCCCTAGACAGCAATAGCCAATATTTAATTTCGAGAAATACCTGCAGTACAGTATATAAACAAAAGCAACGTACCGGTATAGAACATATCCAAGACATGAACGAGCGTTATAAAACAATTAAAAAAAATTCTAAATAAGAAAGAATATTTAGAATTTTGAATACACAAACTAACAAAGGGGCCCTCGTGAACATCGAGACTGCACTGCAAACGGCCAAGCAAGAGCAACACTTACACGATGAGCATGCATCTTACCTATTGCTATTAGACGTTCATTGCAGCAACCCATCATAATTTCTCGGGGTAATGAATAAATGATCGAGACAAACACTAGTTTGAGAGGTTCAGCTTTGTAACATTTTTTGAAACGATGCAAAAGAAATATTTTAGAAAGGTCAGTTATTAGAGTTACCTAATAAATGCAGGTTAAAATTCATTAAATTCTTTGTTGGCATAGGTTGACTAAGCATATCAAATTTGAAAATACAGACTATTAGAGAAATTTATATTCTAAAGGACTTGCTTATTTGAGATTTGAATAAAATCCAAACAAAGATTTCATAATAACCTATACAGATAAAAAAAAAGTTTAAAAATGTCAAGAAAAATTAGTACACTAAAAATTATCTGCGGAATGCTTGCTTATTTTTCAACGTATTCCAAGATTAGTTTTATAAGAAAAAATGGGATAATAGAAAGCATATTTATTAAAATATCTATCTAGTTGGAAAATTACCATAAGAATCAATTGCAGAAAAATAGCCAAGATAAATAAACACAGTTTTCAGAGACGAGACTATTAAAACTGAACAGTTCTTCCAAGCGAGAAAGTAACAAAATTATTTAACATTACGTACACAGGAGTGTCTTCCCACTCAAATCAACATGCCTACTCAACACATCATCAAAGAGCAAACTACATTCATGGCCAATTTTTAGATTTATCCCAAAATAAAAGTTCACGTGGATGGCCGAAACTTGGCACATCTGGTTGAACAGAGTTATGTCACCTTTAATTTAGCTTTTTCAAGTGCATTTCTATACTAATAACATAACTAACCAAACGTATATGAAAATAAAACTAAGTAGTTCATATTCCTCCACAAACAAACCAGGTTCTAATCTTACCCCCTTCATATTTCATAGCCTACAGTAATCTAACTATTTGGTCAACCTAGCTTTGTAGACTGCAACCTCCGAAAAGTCAAGCTGGTATTACTTAACCCTGATACCGATCGATGATACTTCTACACTGTACAATAAGGTACCCTAAGATCAGGCAAGCTAGAATTACTTTACAATGTTACCTATCAACAATACTTCCACATACATTGAAGGAATCCTTCGACTATGTAAGATGCTTTCCCGTTACCAGAGACCGATACTGTTTTAATTAGTTCAAGACAGGACCACCTAGGGCAAATTAATCCCTACATATCAGCATTATGAATTTGCACCAAGGCAATATTCATTGTTAAAATTACAGAATCATCCTTTAGGTTGCCATATGGTATTTTACCAATTGCTTTTCCGACTACTTCCTTTACAAAGAATTAAATCAGCAGTAAAGTAATTATGCGAGTTCTCAGGCAAAGTTTTACAACAGATTTAAAGATTTATCCTTGGAAACCTTCAAACAACCTAAGGCTTTAGGAAACACTCCAGACAACAAGAGAAAGCAGGTCACCGAGGAATCCCTGCATTAAGTTCTTCCAGCCTGGAACTTGCACGAATAGGGTTGTGGTTATCGACGAGGTAATGACCCTGACTGGTGACTAAGTCCCGCTCAATCTCTAGTTTCTTTGGTCGTTGCAACCTCGCAATCCTTGTGAACTAAGGATGGGGGGGGGGGTTTGCCTGGCCCTCCTTTGTCCTAGCTTGGGTTGAGATGGGGCTTGGGCACTGATCATATGCATGTATATGTGGTCAGTCTCTAAGGGCATTGTCCTGCTTAATAGGGCAACTTGCCCCTACCATTCATGAGCGGCCTTTAACCTTTAAAAGACATCCAGTAAAATTTTAAATCTTTATAAATATCTTCCTTAAAATGTGGGTTCAAATTATTAAGAATTATATGAATCTCATCCTATTGGGTGGATTTATAATTTCAGCCCATTTGGGAGAACCCTCCCCTGTAGTTACAGCATGAAGTAAACAATGTAGCTTAGAGGAATGCAAGCAGAAACGGATGTACTGTACAGTAAAAGAGCGATCGCTGATAAGAGGCCAAAAAGGACACTGGAGAGCTATCGGCACAACCCCTATGAGGGGTCCGTTTTGTATACGGACAAATTTCAGCGCGAGAGAGAGAGCTAACCTATAAGGAAGAAATACTTTTGTATGTCTCAATTTCTGCACAAAAAAAGCTTAAGAGAGGGGGAGACAGCACTAACCAATAAGGAAGAAACTCTTTAGTAAATACTAATTTCAGCAAAATACTGTAGAGAGAGAGAGAGAGAGAGAGAGAGAGAGAGACTAATGGGGGGTCACCCCCATGCATGTCCCAATTTCAGCCAAACTATAGAAAAATAGACTAGGCAAGAGAAAAGACATCTTTTACCTTTTCAGCCGCCTTTGAGCGATTTCTCAGAGGATAAATGGGGGCCACCCTTCTGCATATCATGGCAACAACCCACCAAGTAGTAGGCCCAACCTTACCCAAGTTCCTAGGTTAGGATATACTGTACAGTAAAAGAGCGATCGCTGATAAGAGGCCAAAAAGGACACTGGAGAGCTATCGGCACAACCCCTATGAGGGGTCCGTTTTGTATACGGACAAATTTCAGCGCGAGAGAGAGAGCTAACCTATAAGGAAGAAATACTTTTGTATGTCTCAATTTCTGCACAAAAAAAGCTTAAGAGAGGGGGAGACAGCACTAACCAATAAGGAAGAAACTCTTTAGTAAATACTAATTTCAGCAAAATACTGTAGAGAGAGAGAGAGAGAGAGAGAGAGAGAGAGAGAGAGAGAGAGAGAGAGAGAGAGAGAGACTAATGGGGGGTCACCCCCATGCATGTCCCAATTTCAGCCAAACTATAGAAAAATAGACTAGGCAAGAGAAAAGACATCTTTTGCCTTTTCAGCCGCCTTTGAGCGATTTCTCAGAGGATAAATGGGGGCCACCCTTCTGCATATCATGGCAACAACCCACCAAGTACTGTAGTAGGCCCAACCTTACCCAAGTTCCTAGGTTAGGATAGGTGTGATATAATTAAGTTACCTGGGACAACCCACTAGATTACCATTTGATTTTGGCAGGCTCAATAGATTGAGGTTTAATAAGGGTTCACAACCAAAGCCAATTTCAAACCATACAGGCAAAAATATATACTGTAACACAAGAGTTTGAAAGACCCAGGACTACATGCCTGAGGACCATGAAGCACGAAGTAGGAGATGATGAAGGGAGAAGTATTGAATTAGAAGCTCAAGATAGAGACGACTGGCGAAATCTAACAAGAGGCCCTTTGCATCAATAGGCGTAGGAGACGATGAAGAACACAAACCGCGGTACGAAGTTCGGATTCTCTCGGGAACAGCCAAATCTTAAAAACTCTAAAAGGGCATTTCCAAGATATTCAAATCAGAGTACTTTCATATAGAAAGTTCTAATACCATAGGACTTAAGGATTACTTTTGCATAGGAACAAACGATAGCCTCTTAAATTCAAAATGCCCAACATACAATTTTTAAATAAGGTTGGAAACTCCATAAAAAAGAAATTCATTAAACTACTTTAAATTTTTTTTTCTTTTTTAGACAATTCCAAATTGGTAGCAAGGAGCATACATGAAATATACAGTTAGTGGAATCACCAATCTAAGAAAAGTTTTACAACTAATAATTAAGGGTTTGTCATTGTGGGCATAGTATTACTTGAGAATTGCTATAAATACTGAACTAGAATAGAGCATAGTTCACTATAATAACAACTCCCAATTTGTAACTCAATATTAACTATAAGAAATTATTAGTTTGACCCTTTTAACCTAAAATCCATTTCACAATACAGCAATATTGAAGGCTTTCATTAAGGTAAAGAAAAATAAATTTTAATCAACATTTGCTTTGCAAGACTTAAAATTGGGAACAGAATGTGAATCTAATAAGACTTTCGCAGGGGAGGGGGAACCCTACTGTCACCAAATAGTTGAACTATGATTAAATTGATAAAAAGAAACTTCTACAAAACTTATATCCGATATGGACAGTTCTAAGTTTCTGGTAGGGCAAAGGTTAAGTCGCAGCCCATTCAGTAAGGTCGACTCACCACCTCGTAGCATACCTCCATGATAACTTTAAGTTTTAAATACCTACAGGGTATATAATAAAATTCAAGAACCTGGTAAAAACACGTACTCGTATAAAAAATTAATGAGAGAACGCACTGATAACACGAAAGAAGCAGCATGTATTAAGAGTATACTTTTAGTTTTATATTGGCATTAAATTTTTCATCTTTGTAATTATCTATTAAAATTAACCCTTTTACCCCCAAAGGACGTACTGGTACGTTTCACAAAAGCCATCCCTTTACCCCCATGGACGTACCGGTACGTCCTTGCAAATAAATGCTATAAAAATTTGTTTTTCATATTTTTTGAGAATTTTTTGAGAAAATTCAGGCATTTTCCAAGAGAATGAGACCAACCTGACCTCTCTATGACAAAAATTAAGGCTGTTAGAGCCATTTAAAAAAATATACTGCAAAATGTGCTGGGAAAAAAATAACCCCCTGGGGGTTAAGGGTTGGAAATTTCCAAATACCACGGGGGTAAAAGGGTTAAATATTCCAATTATTATTATTATTATTATCATCCAAGCTACAACCCTAGTTAAAAAAGCAAGATGCTATAAGCCCAAGGACTCCAACAGGGAAATATAGCCCAGTGAGGAAAGGAAATAAGGAAATAAATAAATGAGAATAAATTAATAAATCATTCTAAAAACAGTAACATCGTCAAAACAGATTTTAATTATAGTAAATACAGACAATCACAGGCCTCTTAAAAAGGTCTGCTACTGGGTGGCGAGTTGACCCGTAGATAAAGAGCGTCGAATTGACCCGTGACCTCGAGATATAGGTTACTTGGATCAGATAAAAACGCCATTCTCTAGGGTTATTCCCACACCTATAGTCAATTTTTTTACCGAGGCAGATTTGCACAGACTCGCAACGGTGCCCTTTTAGCTCGGAAAAGTTTCCTTCTTTATCGCTGATTGGTTGGACAAGATAATTCTAACCAATCAGCTATCAGGAAACTTATCCGAGCTAAAAGGGCACCACTGTGTCTCGGTGCAAATGCGCCTCATTAAAAGAAATTGAGTATAGTATGATCTTTTTGACAAAGTTTTGTGATGCTAGTTGTGATATAAGACCTGGAATTTTTACCATATATATATATATATATTATATATATATATATATTATTGCCCGAAGAGCTCTGCTCCACATGGGCTTGGACTGAGTCTTTTTTTTTCTTTTTGTAAATCTTTGAATGTAAATATTTTTTGTCCAATAAACATTATTATTATTATTATTATTATAATATATATATATATATATATATATATTATATATATATATATATATATATATATATGTAGATGTAACGTGACCCCCAATTAAAGTTTATCTTAAGCAATTTATTTGCTATAAATGAATTTTTCCATTAGAGTAAAAAAAATAAAAAAATAAATCAGAAAAAGAGGGACTACATTCCAATTGGAAAGGGTAGAAGGGACTCTTTAGCTATGGCAAGCAGCTATTCTAAGAGGACACTCCAAAATAAAATCATTGATCTCTTGTCTTGGGTAGTGTCATAGCCTCTGTACCATGGTCTTTCACTGTCTTGGGTTAAAGTTCTCTAGCTTGAGGGTACACTCGGGCACACTATGTTATTTCTCTTCCTCTTTTTATTTTAATCTTTTATAGTCTATAAAGATATTTGAATGAGGTTACTGTTCTTAAAATATTTTTTTCCTTCCTCACTAGGCTATTTTCCCTGTTGGAACTCCTGGGCTTTTCCAACTAGGGTTACAGTTTAGCAAGTAATATTATTGAATCAGAAATTAAAAACTCTAGGTTCCCTGCTAATAATATCTATATTAAACTCTCCACTGAGGTGTTATGAGCGAATTTTTTATGCATGTTACAGAGAGGTATTTTGACAATTTTTTCCTATTTGGCAAGAATTATTTCTTGAAAATCAAAAAAAGACAAAAACAAGTGAATGAAGAGGTCAAACTCAACCCTCATACTCAGTTTCTACTTACACTGAAAGTGTATATAAGGTCAATTTTTTATATTAACCCTTTTACCCCCAAAGGACGTACTGGTACGTTTCACAAAATCCATCCCTTTACCCCCATGGACGTACCAGTACGTCCTTGCAAAAAAATGCTATAAAAATTTTCATATTTTTTATATTTTTTTGAGAAAATTCAGGCATTTAACAAGAGAATGAGACCAACCTGAGCTCTCTATGACAAAAATTGAGACTGTTAGAGCAATTTAAAAAAAATATACTGCAAAATGTGCTGGGAAAAAAATAACCCCTCGCGGGTTAAGGGTTGGAAATTTCCAAATAGCCTGGGGGTAAAAGGGTTAAAATGTAATTATAAAAATTTACGAAAACATAAGAAATACTGCATTTTCTTGTATAAATCTATACTTTAGATACATCGTTACTTTAACTAATTACCCCGTTAACTATGAAGGCAAGAGGAAATTTGGCATTCCGTATTCGCATTAATTGCCATATGAAGCCCCGGGAATTTTTTTCAAGATTTTGCGTATTTTCTCCCGATACCCCTATATTGATTTACCGAGGACAACGGCAAAGCAGCGCTATGAATAAAATAGGCTTTACGAAGAGCAAAAAAATTTAACCCTTTTACCCCCAGGCTATTTGGAAATTTCCAACCCTTAACCCCCAGTGTTATTTTTTTCCCAGCATATTTTGCAATAAATTTTTTTTAAATTGCTCTAACAGGATTAATTTTTGTCATAGAGAGGTCAGGTTGGTCTCATTCTCTTGGAAAATGCCTAAATTTTCTTAAAAAATTATCAAAAATGAGAAAAAAAATTTTTTATAGCATTTTTTTGCAATGACGTACCGATACGTCCATGGGGGTAAAGGGATAGCTTTTGTGAAACATACCGGTTCGTCCTTTGGGGGTAAAAGGGTTAAAACAGAACAGGGACGTCATCAAAAACCTAAGGGTGCAGAGGTCAACCCAAATTATGTACCTTGTTCCTAGGCCTATCAGAATAGACAGACCTAGAAGTCATCAACTGCAAAAACATATTACCAAAGCTTTAGACCGTTCGATATGATAGGCACAGGAAGGAACCTAACCTATCTAGACCTACAGCATAAGCCTACTTTTACTCAAATGAATATATAGTGATATATATGAATATATAGTGATACCATGATCAAATTATCAACCAAACAAAGAATATTAAGAAATTTTAATAACTCAATAGGCCTGTATAGGCACATTTTAAATTTTCATTAGGCCTACAGAGGCAAATTAACTAATAAGAAATGGGGTTGGCTCTAAAAATACACAATCTAAAGGCTATAACATTTGATTTTCATAAATATTAGTACCCTAGGATAACATGTTTCCGAAATATGAGTTCTTGCCGGTATGCCTAACCGGCCAGGCAACAACAGCCTAAAGTAAGATAAAGTATAAGCCTAAATCTATGTAAAACGCGGATTTCGTAGAAATAAATAACATTAATTATCAGTTTTATACAAAATTCTCCAGAAAGTTACAAAATTAAATGTCATTAACATATAACCCGCTATGGCAAGCCATAAATTGACGAAAATATTAGGCCTATTGACTGAAATTACAGTTTTTAAACCAATTAATATAAGACAGGCCTATTTACCTTCTCCGAGTGATACCAAACTTAATATTAATGTCAAAATGAATCTATAAAATACGAATTTAAAAATTAAATTTCCGTCGGAGCCATAAACAAAAATTTCGGCTTCGGTCTCAGACGTCCTAGCGTAGCTATAGGCCCACACTTGGAGCGTCCTAGAAAAAAATATAACAAATACGCGAAATTCAAGTATTTCCGTGGCTTGACCTGACCCGGAGGAAGGTCAAGGGAAAGGTCATGACCTTGTACATCAACAAACATGTTTGAAAAAGGTGAATGTGTCAAATGGGAGGTGGGGAACTCGAAGTCCGTGAGATTTAGGACAACACGTGGGTCTTAAACGGGAGGAAATTCTCCGCATGCCTAAAACTAACTCTCACGGACTTGGCGGTCCCAGCTTTAATTCTAAATTAACAATACACCCAAACAGTAATTCATTACACAAGTATACCACGATTAACACCTGTTGTATACATAGTACCAATAAAAGACAAATTTGAACAGCAATATTAAGCTGAAACTTGACAAATCGGTGTCTGTAAAAGTCTTCTCGGCTTAAGGCTTCAAAAATTGAATGAATCTTGACAAACTAACCTTCGCCGAGGTAAATTTGGACGATCAAGTGAAGGATCTAGTTGGACACATTCTATATCTAGGAGGACTCGGCATAACAGGGGTTGTAAGTGCAGTTCGTGGCCCAATTTCACAACAGTTCGGGACCGCCCATGACGATACTACTTTCCACTATGACAGCTGCGGCACAACTGAATAGTGTGCGTCCTCGCTATTGGATATAAGCGAGTCTTGATCGGAGATTCGCTCTGTTCATCGTTCAGTTTCTTTGATTTTCGTTGAAAATACCTTCATTTATACGAGATTATATAGCATTTATAACCATTTATAGCTGTAAATATATATAAAAATATAAATTTAGAAATATTTTTTAATCAATAACAGGCAAAAAACAACCCAATAACCTATATAGCGATTATAATATTAATGATAATTAAGGAAATTTCGTGAAAACCAGCATTATTAGGAAGTGGGCGGGGCCTCGAAAAGTCACGTGCACAGAAGTGACCAATGGGCTACGGACTCCCTAAAACAAACTGATAAACACAAGAGGGTCATGAAGAAGTCGAAAAACCGCCATGGCTCCCAGAAATTTCGAAAACACAGGTGTCCTTAACGTCAATAACCACCTTAAATACCAATTTCCAACCCACGTCATTAATTAGGGGCATGCAATTGGCTTATATTTGAAGGCCTACCGCATGTTTGGCCCGCGTGTGGGAGGGCACTATATGTTGCGTCATCCAGATGGATTAAGATCTCCGGGAGATGTTAATGCTATCAAAATGGAGGGGGGCAGCGCCCCCTGATCTAGAAAGGCTACTTGTCTAGCTTAATCGCTCTGTTAGAGCTTCTAATGGCCATCAGACTTAATTGGCATCGCATCCTATGCCGTCATTAGCTCCAATCCTTCGTTGTGTGGAGCAGATATCAAGTAGATAATTGTGCAATTGGGAGGAGCCTGTTGCACTGGACTGTCATGCGGGTGTGGCTAATCTATGATAGGGGATAAGGGGGTTTGCAACATGGTGGACGGAATACAGGCTCTAGCTGGGGGAAATTCGGCCGATTTTTTCAGCCTGTAAAGTCCCTGAAATGTTATGGATAATCTGGTGGATATATGCTGTTTGATATGAGACTAAATCTGGTCTTTTTCGGCCTGTAGATACATGAAATATGATGGAAAAACTGTTAGAAATATGCAGTTTGATAGGAGACTAAAGCTAGCCGATTTTTCAGCCTGTAAAAGGCTTAATTACTCTGGATAACCTTATAGAAATATGCGGTTTCACATTAGACTAAAAGCTGGCCAATTTTTCAGCCTGTAAAAGCATGAAATGTTATGGATAAACTTTTAGAAATTGGCGGTTTTCCATTACACTAAAAGCTGGCCAATCTTTCAACCTGTAAAAGCATGAATTGAAGGATACGCTGTTAAATATATGCAGTTTGATATGAGGCTATAGCTAGCCGATTTTTCAGCCTGTAAATGCATGAAATGTGAAGGATATACTGTTAGATATATGCAGTTTGATATGAGGCTATAGCTAGCCGATTTTTCAGCCTGTAAATGCATGAAATGTGAAGGATATACTGTTAGATATATGCAGTTTGATATGAGGCTATAGCTAGCCGATTTTTCAGCCTGTAAATGCATGAAATGTGAAGGATATACTGTTAGATATATGCAGTTTGATATGAGGCTATAGCTAGCCGATTTTTCAGCCTGTAAATGCATGAAATGTGAAGGATATACTGTTAGATATATGCAGTTTGATATGAGGCTATAGCTAGCCGATTTTTCAGCCTGTAAAGGCATGAAATGTGAAGGATACGCTGTTAGATATATGCAGTTTGATATGAGACTATAGCTAGCCGATTTTTCAGCCTGTAAATGCATGAAATGTGAAGGATATACTGTTAGATATATGCAGTTTGATATGAGGCTATAGCTAACCGATTTTCAGCCTGTAAATGCATGAAATGTGAAGGATATACTGTTAGATATATGCTGTTTGATATGAGGCTGTAGCTAGCCGATTTTTCAGCCTGTAAAGGCATGAAATGTGAAGGATAGACTGTTAGATATATGCTGTTTGATATGAGACTATAGCTAGCCGATTTTTCAGCCTGTAAATGCATGAAATGTGAAGGATATACTGTTAGATATATGCAGTTTGATATGAGGCTATAGCTAACCGATTTTCAGCCTGTAAATGCATGAAATGTGAAGGATATACTGTTAGATATATGCTGTTTGATATGAGGCTGTAGCTAGCCGATTTTTCAGCCTGTAAATGCATGAAATGTGAAGGATATACTGTTAGATATATGCAGTTTGATATGAGGCTATAGCGAAATGTGAAGGATATACTGTTAGATATATGCAGTTTGATATGAGGCTATAGCTAACCGATTTTCAGCCTGTAAATGCATGAAATGTGAAGGATATACTGTTAGATATATGCTGTTTGATATGAGGCTGTAGCTAGCCGATTTTTCAGCCTGTAAAGGCATGAAATGTGAAGGATAGACTGTTAGATATATGCAGTTTGATATGAGACTATAGCTAGCCGATTTTTCAGCCTGTAAATGCATGAAATGTGAAGGATATACTGTTAGATATATGCAGTTTGATATGAGGCTATAGCTAACCGATTTTCAGCCTGTAAATGCATGAAATGTGAAGGATATACTGTTAGATATATGCAGTTTGATATGAGGCTATAGCTAGCCGATTTTTCAGCCTGTAAAGGCATGAAATGTGAAGGATACGCTGTTAGATATATGCAGTTTGATATGAGACTATAGCTAGCCGATTTTTCAGCCTGTAAATGCATGAAATGTGAAGGATATACTGTTAGATATATGCAGTTTGATATGAGGCTATAGCTAACCGATTTTCAGCCTGTAAATGCATGAAATGTGAAGGATATACTGTTAGATATATGCTGTTTGATATGAGGCTGTAGCTAGCCGATTTTTCAGCCTGTAAAGGCATGAAATGTGAAGGATAGACTGTTAGATATATGCTGTTTGATATGAGACTATAGCTAGCCGATTTTTCAGCCTGTAAATGCATGAAATGTGAAGGATATACTGTTAGATATATGCAGTTTGATATGAGGCTATAGCTAACCGATTTTCAGCCTGTAAATGCATGAAATGTGAAGGATATACTGTTAGATATATGCTGTTTGATATGAGGCTGTAGCTAGCCGATTTTTCAGCCTGTAAATGCATGAAATGTGAAGGATATACTGTTAGATATATGCAGTTTGATATGAGGCTATAGCTAGCCGATTTTTCAGCCTGTAAAGGCATGAAATGTGAAGGATACGCTGTTAGATATATGCAGTTTGATATGAGACTATAGCTAGCCGATTTTTCAGCCTGTAAATGCATGAAATGTGAAGGATATACTGTTAGATATATGCAGTTTGATATGAGGCTATAGCTAACCGATTTTCAGCCTGTAAATGCATGAAATGTGAAGGATATACTGTTAGATATATGCTGTTTGATATGAGGCTGTAGCTAGCCGATTTTTCAGCCTGTAAAGGCATGAAATGTGAAGGATAGACTGTTAGATATATGCAGTTTGATATGAGACTATAGCTAGCCGATTTTTCAGCCTGTAAATGCATGAAATGTGAAGGATATACTGTTAGATATATGCAGTTTGATATGAGGCTATAGCTAACCGATTTTCAGCCTGTAAATGCATGAAATGTGAAGGATATACTGTTAGATATATGCTGTTTGATATGAGGCTGTAGCTAGCCGATTTTTCAGCCTGTAAATGCATGAAATGTGAAGGATAGACTGTTAGATATATGCTGTTTGATATGAGACTATAGCTAGCCGATTTTTCAGCCTGTAAAGGCATGAAATGTTATGGATAAACAGTTAGAAATATGCTGTTTGATATGAGGCTATAGCTAGCCGATTTTTCAGCCTGTAAAGGCATGAAATGTTATGGATAAACTGTTAGAAATATACGGTTTGATACATATCGCTGGATTAGGTAGACCTATTAGTACGACTGTATTGCGCTTGAAAACTAATATATTTGCAATTATTGCAAAGATTATCAATATTCATTAATTTCTGCGGGATAGATTTCACTCCAATCTGAAGTAATCTCAAAATACAAAACAACATTTTGAAGATTTTGTTCAAGGAAATATTAAGCTGGACAGCACTGGAATAGGTCTAATGATTATAAGACTGCGCTTTGGCCTATGCCAACATCTATAGTACACAATTCTAGCTATTTCCTTAGAGATTGGAATAGTCTTAAAGGGTAATTGTAGGCCTACATACATAATAGTCCTATTCCACAATTCTAGCTATTTCCTTAGAGATTGAAATAGACTTAAAGGGTAATTGTAGGCCTACATACATAATAGTCCTATTCCACAATTCTAGCTATTTCCTTAGAGATTGAAATAGACTTAAAGGGTAATTATAGGCCTACATACATAATAGTCCTATTCCACAATTCTAGCTATTTCCTTAGAGATTGAAATAGTCTTAAAGGGTAATTGTAGGCCTACATACATAATAGTCCTATTCCACAATTCTAGCTATTTCCTTAGAGATTGGAATAGACTTAAAGGGTAATTGTAGGCTTACATACATAATAGTCCTATTCCACGTGCATTGGGGAAGCAGGACACATTGTACCGCTCAATTTTCCCTTGTTGTTCAAATCCGTGTGATTTTCCCTAACGCTGACTAATACATTAGTCACACTGAATCACTGATGCAGAGAGAGAGAGAGAGAGAGAGAGAGAGAGAGAGAGAGAGAGAGAGAGAGAGAGAGAGAGTAGGTATTATCTATCGGTGCTGGGGGGGAAATGACTTTTGGAAAATTCCCATTTCTGCAATCGCCGGAGAGAGAGAGAGAGAGAGAGAGAGAGAGAGAGAGAGAGAGAGAGAGATTATAAGGACCTAAACAGTTCCTGGAGGCAGTATGATAATAACGAATATAGGCCTATTGTGCAAGCCATACTTAAATTATTGCATAGACCTATGTTGCCAAAATGCTCGTTTGAAAGTTATTGTAAGGCCTACAAGCTTGAAAATCTTGATGCATAGCAAAAATTTATTGTTAAATCAGGGGATATATATGAATATTAAAGGTATATTGTGTTATTTCTATATAATTTTTAGTAGCGTTTTTGTCTCTATAGTATAGTAACTTTTGCTTATAATGAAACTTATCTAAAATGCTGACTAGGCATTTTCACAAAATTAGACTAATGTTTAGTGTTAAGTAGATATTATTATTATTATTATTATTATTATTATTATTATTATTATTATTATTATTATTATTATTCATACCAGTTTAAGAAAGACGAAATCAGTGAGTAGGCCTACCCCTGACATTTCGGTATTTTTGGGTCAACTTGAGAAATTAAAGGTCACCCTAGATCTGACAGGTGACTGATGGCAGAGATAAACGGTATATATATATATATATATATATATATATATATATATATATATATATATATATATATATATATATATATATATTTCTGGAACTACACTTTAATATATAGGTTATTTTGGTGAAAATTTGATACAAAATTATTTAGATATTCGGAAAAACTATCTGCATGACATTCTGTCCGAAGAGAAGCAATGTTAAGGTCTTTCTATGCCAGGATATACCCTCAAATTTTCTTAGCTCGTCAACCCATCGTCTTCTCTTCCTTTCCCTGCTTTGTTTTGATTCCCTTGGGACCCCTAAACACACACACACACACACACACACACACACACACACACATATATATATATATATATATATATATATATATATATATATATATATATATATAAATCATCTCCTATGCCTATTGATGCAAAGGGCCTCGGTCAGATTTCGCCAGTCATCTCTATCATGAGCTTTTAAATCAATACTTCTCCAATCATCCTCTCCTACTTCACGCTTCATAGTCCTCAGCCACATAGGTCTGGGTCTTCCAACTCTTCTAGTGCCTTGTGGAGCCCAGTTGAATGCCTTAACGTGGTGAAAGGGTTTGTGTATCGCCATGATCAATGAAGTGGTACCAGTCATACTAGGTTGGTTTGCGGTGAGCGATCAGATGAACATCTCTAACTGGCCACCGTGGTGATGAAAACTGGCTAAACCACAGATATGAATAAGGACATGTCTGAGGCCTTTGTCCTGCAGTGGACTGAAAACTGAAAACCGCTACATTTGTTGTTTCACACACACACACACATATATATATATATATATATATATATATATATATATATATATATATATATATATATATGTATATATATATAGCCTATATATATACGCTATTTTCTGATTTCCTTTCCTCATTGGGTTATTTTTTCACAGTTGGAGCCTTTAGGCTTATAGCATGCTACTTTTCTAAATAGGGTTGTAGGTTAGCTGGTAATAATAATAATAATAATAATAAGAGATATGTAGGCTATCAAAAATATATCACACACTAACAGTAACACTTGACTCTAATATAGGCCTACGCATATATATTGTGTGAAAAGTGTATTATACACATATCACAAGCTGCTTTAGAGAGAGAGAGAGAGAGAGAGAGAGAGAGAGAGAGAGAGAGAGAGAGAGAGAGAGAGAGAGAGAGATGGGGGGGGGTTACACAAAAACAGGAAAGCTGATACCGTCGCAGGCCTATAGGTCTAGGCTCTGCCTCTGAAAATGCACCCAGAAAGTAGGGCGTCACCGGCTCCCCCCCCCTCCTGGTAGGCCTACCCCCCTTTCCTCATTCCCCCCAATACCCCCAAAGTTCTGGGTCTCTTCGGCTACCCTGTACTCACTCTCTCACGGTCTTCCTTTCCCCGAGCTGTAAAACTTTTGAAAAACAACTTCGTTTTTGCTTCTTCCTTTATTTTGCATAGGCCTAGCATCGCCTAAGTCATGATTTTTGTCTTATAATCTTGGGAAATGGTGTTATGATAACATACATAGGTCTAGCTGTATTCTATGTTATATTATATATAGCTTTTAGAAGGGAAATCTAGCCTTTTTTTACTTTTCTAAGTTATAATAGTTCCTTTACTTTGCATAGGCCTAGCATCGCCTAAGTCGTTACTTTTACCTTAAAACTTAGTAAATGGTGTTTTAATATATATAGGTCTACCTGTAATCTTTCTTTTTTTAAAGATATAGATTTTAGATGGAAAATTTAGCTTCTATGTCTTGTCTAAGCTATAACAATATAGATTTTATTGTTCATTTCTATTCTTGTACATGAGCCAAACACAATAAACTATTTTCTAAACCATATTTCTTACTAAACAACAATACATTGACGATATGTAGGCTTAGACCTATTTCATTAAACTGTTTACATTCTATTTGCACATAGGTCTATTTCAATCAACTCTTACTTACAACAACGAAAACAACAACAACAACGACAACAACAATAATAGAAAGTTCAGTAAAAGCAGTATATTGGTATTTCCCATTTCCTAGCTTCGTGCCTGGATGGCCATGGAGAATGATAGGCCTAATGACTGCTTCTGCTTGTGGTGGTCCACAGCTATAGTCCTCGCTGTACCTCTCTCCACTTACTGTATACTTGATTGAATTATTATTATTATTATTATTATTATTATTATTATTATTATACAGTAGGCCTAAATGTTTAATGGATCATATGCCTATTTGTGAAGTAGTTAAACTACATTAAAAACATCTTATACATGCATATATGTATATATATATATATATATATATATATATATATATATATATATATAATCAGGATAATTTTACAAATAACTTTCTCACAAGAATTCAAAATGTACATAGGTCTAACACAAGTAAATGATTTCATACCTAAATACCACTTTTTATATATAAAAATTACATCTTTTACAGGCCATCAAAATCAAGATTGAAAAAGGTCTATAGACCTATTCTTCAGAGATTTTTACCAGGTCCTTAATTGGAAGAAAAGGAGAAAATAAGAAAAAAAAAAGGAAAAATGTTTGGTATAGGCCTAGAGTACATCCAATGCAGCCGGAGCTGTTGGTGCCAGGCGATCTGGGAGTACATTCGTTAGGGTCACTAAGCCTCCCCCCCCCCTCCTCCTTAACCCCAAACCTTCCCCCAACATCCTTCGAGAGAGAGAGAGAGAGAGAGAGAGAGAGAGAGAGAGAGAGAGAGAGAGAGAGAAGCAGGCAAGTGCGTGCGTGTGTGATTTCTCTCTGTCCTGTATACACCCACTCATAGGCCGAGCTGCCTTTGGTATAAGCCTCCTCCTAGCTTCACCCCCTCCCTCTCTATCCATTCCCATACTAATAATCCCCCCTTCCATCCCCCTACCCCTCCTTTCCCCCTCCGCCAATCTCACTAGGGACTGAAAAACAACTTTACCACAGTCAGTCACCGGCATGCCCTTCAATCTCTCCCTCTCTCTCTCCCCTATACTGTCCCTGTCCCTTCCCGGTGTGCTCTCTCTCTCTCTCTCTCTCTCTCTCTCTCTCTCTCTCTCTCTCCTCTCTCTCTCTCTCTCCTGACAGCACTTCGATCAGTTTTGCCCCAAGAACTCTCTCTCACAGCCCTGAGATATTGGATGCAGATAGCTGGCTGAGTTCCTCCACATTCCCCCCCTTACTAATCTCTATAGTCCCTACCTTTGTAGGGGCGTAAGGGTGTATTGGGGATCCCCCCTAGGGGGTGTAGGGACAAGAGGAGCTTTAGTCCCTCCTACAGGCCACAACACACCCTATAAGCTACACTGACACACTAGCATACTGCCATTATGTACCTTGAAATATTTTTTTTCCCCTTTTGGTTACAACTTGTAGTAATTTCATTCATGTATTGGCGTTGATACGTCAGCATTTGTAGTAATGTTTCATTCATATATAGTTATATGAATAATTCATACACACACACACACACACACACACACACACACACATATATATATATATATATATATATATATATATATATATATATATATATATATATATATATATATATATATTGTATGTGGAGGGACATGTCTGAGGCCTTTGTTCTGTAGCGGACTGGTAACGGCTGGTAATATATATATATATATATATATATATATATATATATATATATATATATATATATATATATATATATATATATATATATATATATATATATTATCCCCTACGAGAGAGAGAGAGAGAGAGAGAGAGAGAGAGAGAGAGAGAGAGAGAGAGAGAGAGAGAGAGAGAGAGAAAGCGCTTTCACCCAAGTGGAAGTGTGATGCATATCTTGAATTCTTAAGAAACTACCCCGTCGAGGCTCTACTGCTTGAAACAGTTTACCGTACTCACACACACACACACACACACACACACTTCTCTCTCTCTCTCTCTCTCTCTCTCTCTCTCTCTCTCTCTCTCTCTCTCTCTCTCTCTCGTCGTAAATAAATTCATCTTTAAAGTTGTTAAACCCAATTGTGATGAAAAGCTTCATTACGTTCATTTCAAAATTATTCATCCAAATTGTTCATTTGTAATATGTATTTATATGTATATTCATATTTATAAGTAATATCGTTTAGAAAAATAATATAATATTAATCATTATTATTTTAATTAATAATAACTGTCTAATTAGCTTATAATATTGAAAAATTATAATAAATAAAGTTTTTTTTTCACGCACTTATGAAGGCTTCTTTGTTTACATTCTACGATTTTAATTGTTAATATCCCGCTGTGAGGCCACGTGTGTTTGCTTTTGTCTTTGTGTTTAAGTGATTTTTCGCGTGTTTTACCGACCAAAAAAGATGAATAACCGCTGTATATGGTAAGTGAATGCGTATTTTGATAATGTATATATAATACTTCACGAAATATATGAATATAGTTTGTGATTTCAATTGTTCTTTCCCACTCTGGTGAGGAACCTCCAGATTCAAGCAATGAAGTCGTTTTAATTGTTTTAAATCAGCTAGTTTTATTAATAGAAACTATCAGGTTATGATATACATTTATGAAGGTCTACCCTCAGGTCTGTGTAGAATTTTACCAAGTTTTTATTATAAATTAATATTTAGATTACACACGAAGTTTGAAACGCCACAATATGCCTGGCTAAACGAAATTTCACAATGAGATAACGATATTGTGACAAGGACTGGTATCCTGTCTTGGCAGATATCTGCGGAAGATAAAGCTATGCATATATAGGATCCAGCAATCTCTTGCGTTTGTAATCTTTATCTGTCGAGATATGATAGATAATTTTGACCCCGAATATTGACTTTATAGATGTGAAAGGCCATTTAGAGATCGGCAGACCATTGTGGGCTATGTATGATGCCAGGAGTAGATATTAGAAAAATTGATAAAGGCAGATAAGACTTGAATTAATTAAGCATGGTTTGGAACTTGTTTTTCGTATGGGCCTTAGATAAATGGGACAAGTGGCCGTGTATATAGTGGTGGCATTTCCGTAAATCAAATATGCCTTTAGGCATCTCTCCCGTTAAATATTTGCTTGGCTAAGGTCTAAAGGTCAAGGCAGATGGGTATGGGAAATAATCTGATAAGTTTTAGGTAGTTGTGGAAAATTTGGAACATACATACAAACATACATACTGTACATGTGTACCATTAATCAATCTATTTATTTGTTTGATAAGATGTGAATGATGTATCTAGAAGGAATATATATATATATATATATATATATATATATATATATTTATATAAATATATAAATAAATATATATATATATATATATATATACATACACACACACATCTACAACAAATGCATCAATTGCTTGTCCACTGCAGGACAAAGGCCTCAGAAGACATGTCCTTGGGGCTTGGCCAATTTTCATCCCTGCTGGCCACTGCAAATTGGTGATGGTGGGACACTTACAGCAGACCAGCCTAGTATCCCTGACTAGTACAGATTTGCTGATCATGGTGGTACATAAACCATTAAATCCATCTTTCACCGTGAATGTTGAATACATTCCCGAGCTCCTGAGAATTATGGGTTGTACAGTTTCTTTTTTGCTGGTACATCGTACGCATTTATTTCCTCCAGTGTATGGGCCGGATGTGTTTCTTATAAGGAAATCCTTTTACGGAAGTGTCCTTTTACGCCCATAATTTAACCTCTTCTATGGTACTATGTGTAGCATTTGTAATAGAGTTTGCTATGTCATTTTGGTCCTTTTTAAGTAATATTTTGTAACCTTAAATAACCTAACCTAAGGTTGTTTCACCTCCCCTCATCTCACCTAAGACTCCTCGGATTAGTAAATTGATCATTACCTGACCTGATTTAGTCTAATTTCACTTATCCTTTTGAGTGGAGCGGTCAAATATTGATAGATAAAGTTACATATCAGCTTCTATATATTAGCAAGGGGAAGTGACCTGTAGTTGAATCCTTTAGGAAGAAGGTCTACTCACAAAACTAAGTCACCTATGTCTTTTGGACCCTCAAGGCAAAACCTTTGAAAATGGGCTTAATATCTTATTCAACCCTTCACATCTATCAAACTTCAATTTTCCAGTGCGCTCCTTCTTATTACGGTTCTAGTTGCCAGACTCGTAATTTCCTTTACCCATGTTTTTAATATTCCAAGATTTTATAATCTGCTGTTAATGGCAGATCGTCAGTACAGTATACAGTATGTACAGTTGGTGACAGGAATTCTATCACGCCCTTACAGCCTTGTTAGAAACCAAAGTGATAGGTTTGGGGAGAGATGGCAGAGTTTTTGGGTGAGGCTACGCACAGGAACTTGGCGAGTAGTGAACTTCCTTAGATCGAGGCGTAGCAGGAATTTTTGTCCAACTATACCTTGGCAGTCTCCTATGGTGTGCGATAGTTTCCTCCATTCTTCTTCTTCTTTATCTACATCTTTTCCCACTTCTACGTGGGGTCGATGTTTCTGGTCAGCTTTCTCCTTCTACCTCTGTCCCACACCTCATCACCGGTTAATCCCTTTGATCGGAGGTCATCCTTGATACAGTCCACCCACCTTCACTTTGGTCTCCCTCTCCTTCTCGTTCCCTGTACCTCCATTTCCATCTCTCCTCTCAATATACTGTTCATTTCTTCTCATGACATGACCGTACCACCTCAGTCTACTTTCTTGGATCTTATCTGATAGTTTTCTAACTCCTGCGGTACCCCTAATTCCTCCATTGGGACATTCAATAATAATTACAGTAGTTCGAGTTCATAGCCGGTTTGAGATGGACATTAATACTCATCCAATATTGATTCTTCCCTGTCCTGGTGTAATAACTAATCTACTTTGGCTTGTCCTGGTACACCATTAAATACATTTTTACTCTTGTATGTTATAATGTATGCTAGTGTGATAATTCTCCAATTCTGGCTTTGGTGTAATGGTTTCCAATTAGAGTGCTGGAGTTTACATAAGTTAAGTACAGTATAGATCATCAGTCAAGGGACTGTATATTGATTATTGAAATAAGAAACTGTTAAACCATTTGCTGGTATCAGGAATTTGCGATCAATGGCATTTTACGCTTTTACATTTGATTGATATACAGGTTCAGTTTACAGCCAACTATATACTGTACGTACAGTATGTATAGTAATACGTCGGTTTAACATACGTCAGTTCCAACCTTACGCCAATTTACGATGGTCTCTAAATTGTAAAATTCAATTAAGTACATACTGTGCAGTACTTTACATGGAAATTTATAAGTATCTGTTTTTCATACAATGATAGCTGGTTAAAAGTACTTTTCTGTGTTGAGTATGTGTACAGTATAGGGAACATTTGATCAACATGATTTGTTGGCTAAACGATGTGTAGCAATTGTATTGAATTATATACTGTATTGTAGTATCAGTTCTTCTGATGTCAAGTGGAAGCCTGTTATACAATCTTGTAGCCACATATTTGAAAGCTCTATAACCTACAGTCGAGGTGAATCGGGGCTCAAATGACTTGAAGACATCTGTAACTATTCTCACGTCAACACGATTGGTTGGCTGGACGATGTGTAGCAATTCTATTGAATATTTTGGATGTCAGGTTCTGTTAACTTGATGAGTCATTGTTTAAATCTTGTAATTTATTGTAGCTTTAATAATTTATTTATTGATTAATTTGAGTTTTTCTGGCATCCAAGCATCTAGGGTAGTTCAATCAGTACAGGGGTGACCCTTTCTTGGCGTGAGGGGAACGCCAGCATTTTATCAATCTTGCTCCTCTGTTTATTACGTTTTGTACCTTGTTACATAGTACTTTGATTAGATTGTAGTCAATAGAATAGCAATAATAAGTACTGGTAATAACACAATGAGAATATCCTTAACAGAACATTCATCCTATTTCCTCACACAAACAATGCTTCTAAGGTTACATCCAGTGATTCTTATCATATTATTTATTTGAGCACTCAGAGACAAGTTAATCCAGTGATACACCTAGGTCCCGAACTCGACTATATATCAGAACCAAGTTGTCATTAATATTCATTTGTGTGTCGCCAAGATATCTTGGATAGTTCTTCTTTCCCTCTGCCATAAACTCAAATTTTAGTTTCTTTTAGTTTTGGTTGCTTAAATGTCATTTATTCTTGTTACCAGGCATTTTTTGTCACTCAAAGATGTACATTAAGATGATAATTCTTTTGTATTTATGTATATCTCGTCTTAAAATCACCTCTCAAGTGGTTGAGTGGGTTTCATCTAGACTCTGTAACAAAACTTGACTGTCATGTACATCATTTGCCTTCACATTTTATTGCAGTCCTTCAACTTTGATGGAGAGATTATGCATGAAATCATTGTACTGCATTCTCGGACGATATGAAGTTGCTGCTTTGCAACTGATAGCATCGAAAGGTCGTTCATTCAATAACTATGAGAGTTTCTAGCACCTGTGAACTGGAACTTATCATTTTCAACTGTTCTATCAACGTACTTTTGAAAATTGTCCCTTCATGATAAGGACAATATTACTAGCTTGGCTAACGAGTCTGGCTTTTCCCAAGGGTATGGGTGTGGGTGGTACTGGTCACCCACTTCCTCCCAATGTAGGAATGTCTCAGAATCTTGCATAATAAGGACATTGCTGCCAGCCATATTAGTTAAATCATAAAAGAGGGGAGTGTGTTAGGCTGGAGTGGCAGGGTTGGGTATGAATGATGTGGGAAATTTCAAGCGATGTTCTTAAAAGGCGTCGATGGTAATGCATGCGTAGATGGGGGAATTGCTTGTATGGCCTCTCATTTATCCATTTTTGTGACAAATCTTCCGTCGCATTTTGTATGAAGGTCGTCAGACACAGACATGTGAGAAGATGTGTCGCCAGTGTGTTTTAATTTCATTAATTTTAGTGTTCTTAGAGGTTTGTTCAGGCAATTGATCTTGCAACATTCTCCGGATGCTTGTCTGAAACCTTGAAAATGCCAAGTAGGTATTCTCGTAATAATGATAAATGCTTTGTGTATGTAGCTTATTAACATATAATTTCGATAAAAGGACATTCTTTATTTATGTTCACTGTCAACCTTTCCTGTTGCACAATTGCTCTACTACTCGAGTGCCATAAAACAATATATTTTTGTCCTTTCAAAAAGATTGTAATCTCTGGAGTTGTAGTTTATAACAAAAATATTTCTTATATGAGGTAGTTATGGGTGTTGATTCTCTCTGTGTCCATAATTAAAGTATGGCTGATTTTCATACTGTTTGGGTTAGTGTTAAGAACTGGCATTTCAACACAATGTAGCAAAAATACCGTGTCTTAAAGAATTGGGTATCTATAGTCCGGAGAAACCTGTGCTCAAAGTTTGCATAAAAACTATTATACCTTTAGTTTAGATACCTTGTGAATCTTCTCTTCGTCCAAATTTCGTGTTTACGTTTTACATCCCAGACTGGGCTATTCTTCCGACCCTCTATCGCCTCTGTAGGCTTTACTTCAGTGCCATTCCCGATTCCTTTCTTTCCATTTTGATGTTCAACCTCTTTCAACTTTTTGTTGTATTACAGCTATGGGGGGCTTTTTCCCCCCTTGTTGCACCTCGTTATATAGTGACCATTCCGGCTATTAAAACCATGTCATAGTTCCTTACCATCTCTTTCGGCCTTCCTCCTTTCTGTCTCTGTTTGGTGTTCATGTTTCAAGATACAAGGATATTCCTTCCTTTTTGGCGGAACCTCCAATTTTTTTAGATCTCTTTGTTATTGTATGATTGGCCATCGAATACTATACCCAATTTTTTTTAATGAGGCGCATTTGACACTGACTCGCAGCAATGTCCTTTTAGCTCGGAAAAGTGTCCTGCTATCTGATTGGTTAGAATTATCTTGTCCAATCAATCGGCGATCAGGAAACTTTTATGAGCGAAAAGGACACCGCTGCAAGTCGGTGCAAATCTGCCTCACTAAAAAGAATTGACTATAGTGTAGAATTCTCACGTTCTTTGTCTGCTGAAGCAATGTTTTATTTTATGTAAGTTATTATTGTATCCTTTGACTGACCAGACTATACCACATTGGATCCCTCTCTCTGGTTACGGCTCATTTTTCCTTTGCCTACACATTCACCAAATAGCCTGGCATATTCTTTCCACATTCTCATCTGTCCTCATACACATGACAACTCTGAGATTACCAAACGATTCTTCTTCGCTCGAGGGGTTAACCACTGCACTGTAATTGTTCAGTGGCCACTTTCCTCTTGTTAAGGGTAGAAGAGACTCTTCAGCTGTGGCCAGCAACTCTTCTAGGAGGAGGATACTACAAAATCAAACCATTGTTCTCTAGTCTTGGGTAGTACCATAGCCTCTGTACCATGGTCGTCTACTGTCTTGGGGTAGAGTTTTCTTGCTTGAGGGTACACTTGGACACACTATTCTATCTAATTTATCTTTCTTATTTTTTTAGATGTTTTTATAGATTATTTATGAAAGATATAATTTATTGTTGTTATGTTCTTGAAATATTTTATTTGGATTCATTAATTTTCTTATAGTTTTGTTTATTTCCTTGTTTCCTTTCCTCAGTGGGCTATTTTCCCCTGTTGAATCCCTTATAGGCTTATAGCATCCTGCTTTTCCAACTAGGGCTGTAGCTTAGCTAGTAATGATGATAATATTGATGTCTGAATTTTATTTTATTCAAGTCTAATTTTCCAAGTTACTCATATGGGCATAAACAGTGCCTTCCATCATCTGGTATCTATTTAAGCATTCGAGAACACACCTGCTTTACCCCCTTCTTTAACCATAGCCTCCTCCCCCCCTACGACATTCTCCTGTGAGGGTCATGCCTCCTTACGTAAAGCTGGGTTCTTATTCATCCTAGAAGATCCTTCGAGGCAACTCGATCAATCCACCTCGGCGTCTATGCGTCATCGCCTGAACTCGTGATGGCTAGGGCCGTCGAAGGTGGTTCTTCCTAGGGAACGCTCGGTCCTTAGGTTGTGCTTTGGAATTCACTCATAGCTTCTTTATTTCCAGAGGTCTTCAGGTGGGAACATTTCTTCGGTAGCAGGATGTTCTAGGTATGCAGTTGATTCTAATAGTCAGGCCTTCTCCATTCCAAGGCTTAATACTGCACAGTATTCTAGAAGTTTTGTTCCAGCTGTGACCAAGTTGTGGCGGCCGATGTGGTAACGTCCCTAACTGGTGAACGCCAGACCGGGGTTCGAATCCTGCTCAAACTTGTTAGTTCCTTTGGTCAATTCAACCTCACCATCCTTGTGAACTAAGGATAGGTGGTTTGGGGGAGCCTATAGGTCTATCAGCTGAGTCATCAGCAGCCATTACCTGGGCCTTCTTGGTCCTAGCTTGGGTGGAAAGGGGGCTTGGGCAATGATCATATGTATATATGGGCAGTCTGTAGGGCATTGTCCTGCTTGATAGAGCAATGTCACTGTTCCTTGCATCTGCCATACATGAGTGGCCTTTAAACCTTTAAAACTTTAAATTGGGGTTGTTGAATCGGTGGAACTTCAAAACTTCTTATGTTTTCATGCTTAACTAGCTGACCTCAGTCTCTTCATAGTTCATATAGGCTATGCAAGATCTATTTTGATGTTTTTTCTCTTCCTAAGATATATATTTTTGATTCATTACTTCTCATATATAATTTAATTGCTTATTGCATTTCCTTTCCTCACTGGGCTATTTTCTCTGTTGAAGCCCTTGACCTTATAGCATCCAGCTTTTCCAACTAGGGTTGTAGCTTAGCAAGGTATAATAATATTGTTTCTTTCATAAATAAATTTATTAATTTCTTATATTAATTGAATCTAAATTACTTTCATATATTAATTCATTTATAATTTGACTTTTAAAAAGTTTTTAAGTGCTCGAATTGCAAATCTATGAGATTGCGTTTGATCCCCACATGTCCAAAAAGCTGTAAATGGCTGTCAAGGAAAAGGGCGTGGGGCTAGCGATTTCACTCCTTAATATTTGATCATGTAGTAGAAGGCTGAAGAAGGGGTATGATATATATATATATATATATATATGCATCTATATGTATGTATTTATTCACATATGTATATATGGATACAGGTATATATACTATATATTATATGTTATATATATGTGTATGATAATAATAATAATAATAATAATAATAATGTTTATTGGACAAAAAAAAAATTTACATACAAAGATTTACAAAAAGAAAAAAAAAAAGACTCAGTCCAAGCCCATGTGGAGCAGAGCTCTTCGGGCAATAATATAACTAAAATAATATCATCAATTAAGTAAAAATAAAAAATAAAGTAAATATGGATATAGATATACAAAATGTACGCATACATATACATAATCATATTTATTCAAATAGATACATATAAATGAGATTCTTAGCCTAAAAACAAATGGAAATGCATATTTATATGATAAAGAAGGATGGTATATGAAAGCTAATGGTATATACATAGAAAAACTGTAGATATTAATCAAAAAACTCAGTAAAAGAATTAGTTTTACAAAGAAAATTATTCTAAACAATGAAACATACTTGCATTGTGGTTAGGTAGGCAAGTATAAATATTTTTTAACAAAGCTTGATACTCAGATAACATATATATATATATATATATACATACATACATATATATATATATACATATATATATATATACATATATATATATATATATATACATATATATATATATATATATACAGAGAGAGAGAGAGAGAGAGAGAGAGAGAGAGAGTCGATAATGATACCTATAAGCATATCTCCATCCCAAGACCCCCTTTGTGTATAGCCTTGACTCTCTCTCTCTCTCTCTCTCTCTCTCTCTCTCTCTCTGGACTCCAGGATGTGTCCTTGAGCCATTATCTGGGTTATCCTTGCGGTCCTGTTCCCGAGATAAAGGACCCTTCCTAGGAACAGTGTCCTGATGAACATTCTCTCGTAGATGCTCGGGTCCTGATAGCAGGAGACGAGACAAGGAAGGAATTTAGAAGGACTCTGAGAAATGTAAGAAGCTATAGAGGTGCAGATATTGGTAGTGGTCGCCAACACGTCATTGCCACTTATAAATTAAAACTGAAAGCACCCAACAGAAAGATAGATAGAATACCTAGATTTGATACAATTAAGCTTATAGAAGAGGAGCACGCAGAAACATTTACAGTTGAATGTAGGAATCGATTTGCAGTCCTAGAGACTTTAAGAGATGAAGAGCTGACAATTAATGAAGAATGGCGTGATGTTAAGAACATATATCAGTCAGTTGGTAGTGAAGTCTCGGGGCCTTGCAGTTACAAGGAGAAAGCCATGGATATCAAATGATACTTGGGATACTATAAAAAGGAGACGAAGACAGAAATTGATTGTTGAAAGTTTTCGAGGAAGTAATGAAAATAACAAGATAGAGCACGCAAAGTATTCCAGTATTGATAGTGAGGTTAAAAGAAAAGCCAGGAATGACTGGAGAGAGTATTTAGACAGTAAAGCAGATGAGGCTGACAAAGCTAAGAATTCAGGGAGTGGCTATGCTGTAAGAATTGCTCATAGAATTCTAATGAAATCTCGACTGGGGCAAAGAAGAAGCATATGCCCATCAAAAAGAGAGATGGTTCTGTTATAGCAACAGCAGATGAAGAAAGACAACGTTGGATGGAACACTTTAGTGAGGTCATGAATAGGATATATGAAGGGAATAATTTGATTGATATACCTGAAGCTGAGGAAGACCTTGATGTGCCCATGAATGAATTCAATTGTGTTTGAAGTTGAAGCTATCCTCAAAACACCAAAGGGATGGAAAGCCCCTGGATACGATGGAATAACTGCCGAGATGATACTTGCCAAAAATGAAGTGACTCCCAGAGTACTTACAAGATTATTTTGTAGAATGTGGCATAGGGAGGAAAAACCTGATGAGTGGGAGTTAGGAGTGTTGGTGAAAAAAAAGGAGGAGGAGACCTGACTGATTGCAATAATTACAGAGCCATAACACTTACGTCAGTTGTTATGAAAATATATAGTATGCTTATTTTAAAGAGACTGGAGAGAAAGATTGATGAGAAGCTGAGAGACGAACAAGCTGGATTTAGAAAAGGTAGAAGTTGCACTGACCAAATTTTAATTTTGAGACATGTTGTACAGCAATGTATAGAATATAGAAATTCGCTTTTGAGGGCATTTGTGGACTATGAAAAAGTTTTGGATAGTGTGCACCGGCCAGTTTTATGGAGAGTCCTGTGTTATTACGAAATTCCTCTTAAATATGTAAATTTGATTGTGTTCATGAGCATAGCAAGTGCAAAGTTAATGTTAATGGAGTCTTATCAAGTGAGTTTTCAGTGAACAGCGGAGTACTCCAAGGGAATGTTGTTACCTATGTTGTTTATCCTCCTCATGGATTTTTTAATGCGTAGAACAGTTGGAGATGGTGGAGAAGGATTGGAGTGGATTGGTGATATGAATTTAGCAGACCTAGAGTGTGCTGATGATGCTGTCCTTGTTAGCAGGACACCACAGGATTTGCAATGCTTGCTTACCAGAATGCATGAAATATCACACAAGGTTGGGCTGAAGATAAATAGAAGAAAGACAGAGATGATGAGAACGGAGTATGCAATGGAAGATGAAATATCATTGAAAGAAGAAAGGATTAATGAGGTAGAATCTTTTAAGTCTTTAGGAACTATGATCTCCAATACAGGGTCTTTAGAATTAGAGTTTAGTGAAAGATTAAAAAAATCAAATCAGATAATGATTAGGTAAAGTAAAATTTGGAAATCAAATTGCCTGAAATTACAAATAAAAATCAAACTATATATCAGTTAAGTGAGATCGCTGTTACTCTATGGACATGAGTCATGGTATGACAATGAAACGATCTCCAATAGATTTAGTAGATTTGAGAACAAAGCCTTCAGAAGGATATTGGGAGTTAAATGAGATTACTCGAGTGCCATGTATGGATGAGATCATGATGAGGGGTAGATGGAGATGATTTGGGCATGCTCTTCGCACTCCCCAAGAGAGATTAGTTCACCAAAACGTTCAGCTGGGCTTCGCAAGGCACTAGAAGAGTTGGAAGACCCAGGCCTACATGGCTGAGGACTATTGAAATAGGGGATAATAAATGGAGAAGTATTTAATTAGAAGCTCAAGATAGAGACAACTTGTGAAATCTAACTGAGGCCCTTTGCATCAATAGCCATAGGAGGAGATGATACATATATATATATATATATATATATATATATATATATATATATATATGTATGTATGTATGTATATATATATATATATATATATATATATATATATATATATATATATATGTATGTATGTATAAAGGCCACTAAACTTTCAACTGGGCTCCACAAGGCACTAGAAAAGCTGGAAGACCCAAGCTTACATGGCTGAGGACTATGAATCGTGTCGTGGGAGATGATGAAGGGAGAAGTATTGAATTAAAAGCTCAAAATAGAGATGACTGGCGAAATCTAACCGAGGCCCTTTGCATCAGTAGGCGTAGGAAGTGATGATGATATGTATGTACATTTATATATATATATATATATATATATATATATATATATATATATATATATATATATGTAGAAATCACTCATAAGCATATTGACGCATATGCATAATATGTGTATATGTATATACACTGTATGTATATCTTTATCTATCTATCTATCTATCTATATATATATATATATATATATATATATATATATATATATATATATATGTAGTTTTACTTCTACTTCTACTTCCTCTGCTAGCTAGGCTACAACCCTAATTGGAAAACTAGGATGCTATTGTGGAAGCCCTATAAGGGCTCTGACATGGGCAAATAGCCCAGTGAGGAAAGGAAATAAGGAACATAGATATACTTTATGAGAAGTAATTGATAAAGAAGTCTGAACTTATTGAGGTTCTACCGATTCAACTATCCAAATAGGAAGATCATTCCACAAACTGGTCACAGCTGGAATAAAACTTCTAGAATACTGTGTAGCATTGAGCCTCATGATGGAAAAGGCCTGGCCATTAGAATTAACTGCCTGCCTAGTATAACGAACAGGATGGAATTGTCCAGGGAGATCTGAATGTAAAGGATGGTCAGAATTATGAAAAATCTTATGCATCATGCATAATGAACAAATTGAATAAATAAATAATGATATTGTAGGAAGTAGGTTGGTAAGGGCACCAGTCACCTGTTGAGATACTACCATTAGTGAGTTATTGGGTCTTTTGACTGGCCAGACAGTGCTGCATTGGATTCTTCGCTCTGGTTACGGCTTATTCTCCCTTTGCTTACATAAACACCGAACAGTCTGGCCTATTCTTTACATATTCTCCTCTGTCCTCATACACCTGACAACATTGAGATTACCAAACAATTCTTCTTCTCCCAAGGGGTTAACTACTGCACTGTAATTTCTCAGAGGCCACTTTCCTCTTGGAAATGCTAGAAGAGACTCTTTAGCTATGGTAAGCAGCTCTTCTAGGAGAAGGACACTCCAAAGTCAAACCATTGTTCTCTAGTCTTGGGTAGTGCCATAGTCTCTGTACCATGGTCTTCCACTGTCTTGAGGTAGAGTTCTTTTGCTTGAGGGTACACTTGGGCACACTATTTCATCTTATTTCTCTTCTTCTTGCTTTTAAAGTTTATATTTTATAAATTTATATGAAAGATTTATTTTTAGGTTGTTACTATTCTTAAAGTATTTCAATTGTTAATCACTTAAAGTTTATTTATTTTCTAATTTCCTTTCCTCACTGGGCTATTTTCCTTGTTGGAGCCCTTGGGCTTATAGCATCATGCTTTTTCAACTAGGATTGTAGCTTGTCAAATAATAATTATAATAATAATAATGATAATAATAATATAGTATGAAAAGTGATGGGGGAAAAAACACTACCCTGAGGAACACCAGATATCATATTCCTATACTCACTATGGTGCCCATCAACAACAACTCTTTGAGATCTATTACTTATAATTTCAATAATGATGATAAGAAATGACCCATCTATTTGAGTTTGAAAACAAGGGCCTCATGATTAACACTGTCAAAGGCAGCACTAAAATCAGGGCTAATCATACGAATTTCCTGACCACAATCAAAGGATTTCTGTACAGCATTGGAGAGAGATTGTAGGAAATTGTAAGAAGGGTATCCTATGCTCCAAGGCCTTTACGATAACCAAATTGCAAACTAGGGAACAGATGATTACCTTTAGCAAACTTATTAAGACGTTTAGTCAAAGGACGTTCAAAAACATTAGATAATATGGGAGTTATGGAAATTGGGCGGTAATCAGTGGGACTTGTAACCCCAAACACATTTACTTGCAGAATGTAACAGACATCTTAGGAGCTAAGAAATCATTGGGCTTTATAAAAACGAAGAAAAATGTGATATATATGTGTATATATATATATATATATATATACATGTATTATGTATTCAGATCTTTACTTAGATTTATTTAATAATAATTTACACTGATGGAAATGTATATAATCATACCAACCGAGGTCAGGATTCGAACCTAGGCCTATCAGGCATAGTTAAGTCCCAAGTTTGTAAAATGGATTCATGAAAGTAGATAATATTGATGCCTGTCAGGCAGCAGGATATTTGCAAAAGATTATAAAGAGACTTTTGATACGATTGTTGAACCAACTTAACTTTATGGAAGGGATGTGTTACAAGGAAGGGGGCTTGAGAACGAGCCTCTTGCTCGCATTTGGAAGGCCTGTGGGTTGATTTTCATCTTGCAATTTAAAAGTCAAGCGTGTTATTAGCTTGATACATTTACACAGGCAGCTCACCAGCAGTGCTTCGAACCCCCAAACACACAATGCGCCATTCCTCATATTACCCGCGTATGGGTATGCCCCACCTTGGCATGGGGCAAGGGCTAGGAAGACCATTCAGCGCTGAGGAAAGTTGGAAAGAGACTTTTGATACGATTGTTGAACCAACTTGACTTTATGGAAGGGATGGTGGATCCTCTGGCTCGCATTTGGAAGGCCTGTGGGTTGATTCTCAACTTGCAATTAAAAAGTCAAGCTTGTTATTAGCTTGATACATTTACACAGGCAGCTCACCAGCAGTTCTTCGAACCCCCAAACACACAATGCGCCATTCCCCCAAATTACCGCGTATGGGTATGCCCCACTTGGCATGGGGCAAGGGCTAGGAAGACCATTCAGCGCTGAGGAAAGGGGGAACAGCTAGTAAAGTAGAAAGCTAATAAGTGGGTACAGCTGCAAGCAGGAGAGATGTGCAGCTCAAGGCTCACGTGTGGCAGGTCCGTGGATCGCTCTCTAGATCCAATTGGTGTCAGCATGTTCGATTAGGAATTTTATTGATTATTATTGTTATTATTATTATTATTTTTATTATTATTTATAATAACAAGAAAGGTGAAGTTGATTGCTCTCTCTCTCTCTCTCTCTCTCTCTCTCTCTCTCTCTCTCTCTCTCTCTCTCTCTCTCTCTCAACGTCTTATAACTAATAATAATAATAATAATAATAATAATAATAATAACAAAACCGGCTTCATATACCTACCAAACGCTAGACTCATGATCTCCGAACCATGGGTTTGTGTGTGTGTGTGTGTGTACGTGCGTGTGTTGGTGGGGAAGGTGGTGTTATTGGGGGGAACTGTCCTTAAACCTTCCCCCCCTCCCTTCCCCCCCCCTTCCCCCCAACTCCACATCCTTCTGTATAATCAGGAACATCTCTTCCCTGAGTGGAGTCTCTTGTCTCAAAATGGCCGACGTGAGAGTCGGCCATTTTTTCAATGCGTCTAGGTTTTTTTGTAAATATTTATATATATTTCTTTATTTATATAATTATTTGTTTATTTATTTTTATTTAAATATATTAATGGTTTTATCAGTGTAAAGCGCTGTTATTTATATACTTATGATAGAGAAGTTTGGCTTAAACCACATGGTTGTGGTTTAAGATTAAAGTGTTATTGGCTCAACTATATTTACTACTAATAACAACAACAACAACAAGAACTTTATACTAAAAATGCACATTATTTAGCTGCTTCAATCTCTTTACATAGGCCTATAAACTACATTTATGAATGAATGTGATACCTACTATATTAATACTACGACTACTTTCATTTCTGTGATTTCGCTTTGATCCTTAGGCCTACCTGAAGTAGTCTTGAATTATTCAAATTAATGAATTGGTGTATTAGGATTATAGGCCTCCTGCTGTTCCTAAGTCTAGGCCGATAGGATTTTATTTGCTAAATTCTTGGGCCTCTTGTGTTGGTTCCTTAGAATTAGGCCTTTATTTCATGGCAAATTGTAATTTCCCTTCACAATAGGTCTATAGATTTGTAGCCATGGCTGAATTCTTAAGGTTTATAATGAAATTCATGATTTAGGCCTATAGGCATTTAGTGTGGCTGGATTCTTAATACATTTATTGTAATTATTCATTTTAGTTTTGGGTAATATTCATTATACTGTTATTCATAGTATAGGCCTATGTGTATATAAATTGGTAATTTCATAATTTATAAAGTTTTTAGTCATAGCTTAGGCCTATATATATAAAGTGGTAATTTCATAACAATTACATAGTTTTTATTCATAGCTTAGGCCTATATATATATATACAGTGGTAATTTCATAACATTTACAGTTTTTATTAATAGCTTAGGCCTATATATATATATATATATATATATATATATATATATATATATATATATATATATACAAACTCTCCTTAATGAATTTGATGTTTCAAACCCTTTCGCTGCATAAATATCCATCCATTAGACAAAAAATAATTCAGGTTCAATCAGCACACCAATATGGAACAAGAGACTCTAACTTAACTCTTCCCTTCGTACGTGTAAAGAAATGTGAACAGTTTTATCTCTATCAGGGAGTTAAACAATGGAATACTCTGCCTGCTTATCTTAAGGCATTGCTTAGCATTCGATCTTTTAAAAAATCATATACTAATATGTTATTATCTGTGTACTAAGTTTTATTAGTAGACATTTCTTCATGAACTAACCATTAATGCAATAATGTTCTTAATTCTTATATTCTTTATTGCTTGTATACATTTGTAAGTCTAGCATTTCTACCATATCAATGTTTAAATTCAAAATTTGTACTATTTATTATTCCGCCCTTCTTTATCATACTTTATTATACGAATATACTGTACATTTCCATTTATTTTTAGGCTAAAAATCTCATTTATATGTGTCTATGTGTACATGTGTATGTATATGTACATATGTGTATATGTATTTGTATGTGTATGCATATGTATATTCTTATGTATATATATATGAGTACATTTAGTTTATCGATATCAATATTTACTTTTTATAAATTTTTTTTTAATTGATGATATTATTTTATTGTATTATTGCCCGAAGAGCTCTGCTCCACATGGGCTTGGACCGAATCTTTTTTGTAAATATTTTGTATGTATATATGTTTTTGTCCAATAAACATTATTATTATTATTATTATATATATATATATATATTTATATATATAAGTTGGTAATTTCATAATTTACAAAGTTTTTATTCATAGCTTAGGCCTATGTATATATACAGTGGTAATTCCATAACATTTACATAGTTTTTATTCATAGCTTAGGCCTATGTATATATACAGTGGTAATTCCATAACATTTGCTAAGTAACTTTTCTGTACAATAGGCTTAAATAGTTTTTTTCCAGTTGGCTGAACATCTTAAACTTATTATTTATCATTTTAAATGAATAGGTCTAGAATAAGCCTCTATAACAATTGAAAATAACTTGAGCTTCATCATCAGAAATTCTCAAGAAAGATGCCTATGGTTGGAAACCATTAAAGGCGAGAGAGAAAGAGGGAAATTTCGTTTTTTTTCCGTGACGACCTGCCATAAAAAGTGATTATTGGTAAGGGTAGGCCTATTGGTGGGCAGCAAGCAAAGGAACCCCTGGACTTTCTCTTTGAGCGTCTCTGAC